>NW_024383267.1:0-57090 GCF_016835505.1 Polypterus senegalus
TAAGCTTTAGCTATCTATTTTAAATTCTGATTTGGGTTAATCTGTGGTGAGTACAAGGTTTTGTAAAATCTCGAAAGTGTTGTTTATTCTTTCAGGGTCATATACTATATTCCCAGTTGAGTCTTTAACAGCAGATGTGAGTTTTCTTTTTTAACTGGTTGGCTAAAATTGCCTGATTTATTACCGTGTTCAAGTTTTCTATTCGTAGTCTTTGTGCTAAAAATTTTGTTTTTGTCAATAATTCCTTTAAGTTCTAGTTTACTTTTCGCAATTTGTTTTGTAATTCTTCTTCGGGGGATGCCTCTAGAGACTTAAATTTCTTCTAATTCCTGAATAGTTTGTTTTCTATTTTTTCTTATGTGATGAGAAGAAATTATTTTACCTCTCATCACTGCTTCCCTCCCCCCAAAGAGAACAGATGCTGATGTTCCACGCAGGTTCATTTGTTCTAAATATAAAGCCCACTCTTTTAGAATATTCCACAAAACCTTCATCTTTAACAGTGACGTATTAAACCTCAGTTTTTACCTGAGGGGATTGTTTTCTTATTTAACAGAGTTAAGGAAACTGGAGCATGATCATGACAACTATAGGGTGTATCTTTGTTTGAAATGTCAGCCAATAAGGGAAGCGGTATTCCAAATCATACTGTTTTCCCTTGACACATGATGATGATTGGCTTCTAAGTCGGTTTAGATTTCCAAGAGCGATCCTTTTGGGCTTTTGCTGAACTGGCCAGCTTTAAAAAGGCAGACTTTTGAGGTTGTGCTCTACCTGCTCCTTTGCAAGTTTTGTCCACTCTTGGGTTTTCAGCCACAGGAGCTTTTCAGCGTGAACTGCTGCCCGGGACCCGGGTTTCTCAGTCATCACTGAGTCGTGCCATGCCAGCTGTATGGGATGATAATATTGCTTGTCAACAGATATATAAGATTTCCATACACTACGGTGAAGGCAAACATCAAAGCAATTTTTCAGCAATGTCCATTTTCCCAATGTAATGGAGGGTGACTAACACACATTGCTATAAAGGCACCCTCACAGAATGAATTTGTTTATGTGAATAGAAAGTGTTTCACTCTATTAATGTGCAAATCATCAGTGATGTGAAACGCCTCTACTAATGTTGTTGCAGATGGCCTTTTAAAACAACTCAGATTCATTCATCTTGAGAAATAGTAGTGTGGAACAAACTTGAAAATGGTGCTGTCGGATTTGGGTGCTTCTCGGGAAGATAAGACATTTATTAAATTTTTGGTTACAGTTGTACTTTATCTGCAAAGGTAACCATATAACATATAACTTAGGTGACAGTGGGTCCCCACTGAAGCGGTCCTCACCCCTCTTGCCAACACTGACTGAACAAGAGCGGCGTTTTCCGGCCTCACTCCGGGCAGGCGGTGGTAGAACGTACATAGGGCAGCAAGGCCGTTGGCTGCCTGGGTAAGACTGGTGATGCTGCTATATAGTCCACAGAAAGTGCGTCGGTCAAGCATGTAGCATTATACATAATATGGCACTCATCCGTAACCCCGGTACCTGAAGAGATGCTGATGAACCAGATGGATACTTTTGTTCCTTCCCAAGTCTGAAATTCTGGTCGAGGAGGAGGCCTTGGAATAATGTATTGTAACAAAATGCAAATCATTCTAAAAATGTAGGCATCTTTACATCCTTTGAGGCATTAATTTTAAATATTAAAACAGATTCCAACACATTTATAGTGCTAGTCTACAGACCACCAGGGCCATATTCATTGTTCATGACTGAATTTAGTAACCTTCTATCTGATTTGGCTATAAATTATGATCACGTAGTTGTGATGGGGGATTTTAATGTACACATTGATGTGGACACTTTTAGTAAATGTTTTACTTATTTGTTAAGTTCAGTAGGATTTTGTCAGATTGTCAAATGCCCAACTCATAATCATAACCACAAATTAGATTTAATTATAACTTACAAAGTTGAAATTCAAAATGTAAATATTACTCCATTAAATGTAATTATTTCCGATCACTTCTTAATTACATTTGATTAATTTCTGCCCATGCCAACGCTTTCGCAGATTAAAAAAAGACAGTCGACATCTAGATTGTAATTCTGCTTCAAAATTTTATATACCTTGAGTAAGTCGAGGGGTAATTGTGGAAAACCGTTTAGATCAGTTAACATCAAATGTAACGTGGAAACCATTTAGATCAGCTAACATCACACTATAATGTGACCTTGAGAAATGCTCTGGACACAGTGGCTCTCCTTAAAACAAAAAGTGATAGATAGATAGATAGATAGATAGATAGATAGATAGATAGATAGATAGATAGATAGATGATAGATAGATAGATAGATAGATAGATAGATAGATAGATAGATAGATAGATAGATAGATAGATAGATAGATAGATAGATAGATAGATAGATACTTTATTAATCCCAAGGGGAAATTCACATGTGCATCAAAGCACATAGAAACTCTCCCTGGAGCTCTTAAATTAGAGTGTCGAAAACTGGAGCGCAGATGGAGCTACATGTCTTTCAAATTGCATGGACAGAGAGTGTTAATAAATATAAAAAAGCCCTCTTTAAAGCTCGCTCAGAATACTATTCTACATTAATAGATAGCAATAATAAAAATCCTCGGTACTTTTTAGAGCAGTGGCTTAATTAACAAATGGGAATTCAGATCAACATGCAAAATACCAACAGATATTAGCTGTACAGACTTTATGAACTTCTTCAATGAGAAAAATTAAAATATAAGATCCCAGATCTCAGCATCACAGTACAAACCAAATACTAGCTTAGCAGACCCTGCCATACATTGCATTCAGCACTTTAGTAATTTTAATCCTGTAACTGAGCAGGAAGTCTTAACTTTAATTACTAAAATGAAGCCCACTAAATGTTCCCTAGATAGGGACCTTTACTGTTTTCACTTTGCATGCTTCCACTGGGATCTCTCATTAGAAAACATAATGTTAATTTTCATTTCGTATGCAGATGACACCCAGTTATACCTTTCATTTAGACCAAATGAAGTTTCTCCGATGTTGTCTTTAATTAGTTGTGTTAGTGAATTAAAGGGTGGATGAATGATAACGACTTGTCTTTAAATACAGAAAAAACAGAGATGTTAATTGTTGGAGGGAATGACGCTGATCACAGCAATATTTTGTCGTCATTTAACTCAGTTGGAATCCCAATTAATTTTACCGAATCAGCCTGCAATCTAGGAGTTATCTTTGATTCTAGCAGGTCATTTAAAGCACATATTACAAAGTTGTCCAAAACATGTTTCTTCCATCTTAAAATGTTAGGAAATTAAGACGCTTTCTAAATAAACAGGATTCTGAGAGTAATTCATGCATTTATCTCTAGTAGGATTGACTACTGCAATGCGGTGTTCACTGGCTGTTCAACTGTTCTCTATACAGCCTCAGTTAATCCAAAATGCAGCTGCAAGAATCTTCCTTTTAACATATAAAGCATTAAATGGCCAAGGTCCGACTACTTGTCTGAACTTATCATGACTTACAAACCTGAGTGCACATTAAGATCTCCCAAAATGCTGGTCTGCTTATGATTCCAAGGATTAATAAAATAACAGTGGGAGGTCAAGCTTTTAGTTATAGGCCCCTAAACTGTGGAATGGTCTACCCCTTCTATAAGAGATGCCCCTTTGGTCTCAGCCTTTAAATCCCGGCTGAAGACTCACTACTTCAGTTTAGCATATCCTGACTAGATCTGCTGTTTAACTGTACAGACTGCATCTCTGCTGTTAGTCATTGGCACTAAAACATAAGTAACATGATAATTATAATTGAATACTAACTCTCACCTATTCTGTTTCTGTTCTCGGTACTCAAATGTGGCAATTGTGCCCGGCCCCCCCGCCAAGTTGTTTGCCTGCCTATGGTAAAGTCATCCCTGATGGAGGATCACAGGAATCATGGGAAAGAGGGGTCCTTTCATCGGATTTTTTTATTATTAAGCTGTATTAAGGATTTGTTCTGTTCTGTGTATTGGATTGTATTAACCCCTTTCTTATGACACCCACTGCATGCCAAACTACCTGGAAAAGGGTTTCTTTGAACTGCTTTTCCCAAGGTTTCTTCCATTTTCCCTACAGGTTTTTTTTTTTGGGGTTTTTCTTGTCTGCTCAGAGAGTCAAGGGTGGGGGGCTGTCAAGAGGCAGGGCCTGTTAAAGACAATTGCGCACTTCCTGTGTGATTTTGGGCTATACAAAGATAAACTGTATTGTATTATATTGTATGAACCTGACCTTGGACCACCAAATGATCAGCCACACTGGACAGCATTACAATGTCGAATGAATGTAATTAACAGAATGTAAAAACAGGTAAGCAGATTCATAATTTATTTTTTAGCAAATCAGTAAGTGTTTGGCTAATGTCATACAATACAGCCTTGATAGTTCTTAGTTCATTGGCCACATCTCTCATTGCATCCACCAATGCATTTTGCGATTCTAGGACTGCATCAGTCAACACACAGCCAGATGATGCCCACCAGTTTCGAGGCAGGTGTGTGAGCAGCCAGTGCCCGAAGATGTGGTCGGCACAGAAGCAGCACCATCATCGCCCGGAACCATGTCCTCCTCATTTGGGTCAGCTTTTGTACTATTGTCTAGAAGTAAGTAAACAGTAATTAATACCTGATTGTCTGTCTTATTACTCCTGCAAAGTATTTACAGATATGGATCATAGTAATCAAAAAGAAATAAAACTCACGGCACCTTCGGTGATGTCAGAGTTTCCCTCACCGCAGGTAAATGCCGACAATGAGTGTGTCACAATAATTGCTGCAACTCGCTGCTCAAATGGTGTGGAGCTCCAGGAGTTCAGTACCTCCACAAGTACACAAGTAGAGCTAACATGCAGACGATGAGCTGCCACTCTCCTTTTCACGGCAACTTTGATGTCTGACCACTTCTTTTTTAATTCGGTCACAGTACGATCTTCAGCTCCAGCACTCTTGACTGCGTCCGCTATGCCACTCCATCAATTTCTTTTGTTGCAAATGCCACTTCCTAAGTTGCCAAATAAAACATTTTCCTGTCCTCTATTTCAGCTAACTGGACCTCCATTTCACATTCACTGTAGTGTTTATTTTTTGTTTTGTCATGTACTTTTGCCATTGGCTTGCTGTAGCGCTGAAGGTAAGGGGCTATTTATATTGATTTGCATATTCAAAGAGGCGTAATTCTGGGAGGAGGGTGGGGCAGTAGGCGTGACGAAGTGTTAATTTCCACGCTAACCGGGATTTATGGATTGGAAGAATGCGGAAGTTGGAGTACGCACAGATTCCTACATCTAGATTTTTCTAGATGTAGCACTTGTCAGTTGGCGTAAGCACATTTCGGCTTTTGTGCTTACGCCATGTTATAGTCTGAATTCTAGCATGCGTATGCATGAGGCCCTGGAGTTTGACACCTGCTTTAATTTGTTTCATCATCAAAATGTTATCAAGTATTTAAATTGTTCAGAGAGCTGTAATATCATGAATGTGTTTATGAGATCAGTGCCTTCACACTCCTGTCTACGAAAGAGAAAGCCTGTTGATATGGAATCAAGTGATCACCCACTTTCTAGCAGTTTTATGCCAGCCAAAGAGGACCAGTGTGTGTGAAAGCTGAACCTTGTTGATCTGCAGTACAACCCATAGCCACAGTTTGTAAGAGAGAGAGAGAAACATCCTAAATGAATACCAGAGAGACTTTACACAGATACTACAACAATAAGAAGGAAGCATCACCAGGAACCAAACCATAAATGTACCTGCACTTTGATTCTGAGCACTGAGCACTGACTGTAACTTGGTAGTTAAGATGAAGCCAATGGAGACACTCTGGCTTTTAGTACTACTGTAAATGAAAGACAGAACCTGTGTGAAGGACCATTAGCTGTTAGATGTTTCTCTTCCTAAATTTATGTGGAGAACTAAATTAGGTTTAAATCAGTCCCAAGCAACACTTCACATGTACACACATAGGCACACACACACGCTCACCCACACAGGCACAGAGGATCAATAAGTGAGTGCAGATAATCTGTGAACAAATCAGCACCGCCATCACAGTGCCGGCTCTAGAGACTTGAGAAGTAGCTAAGAACTGTGATGACACCATTTAAAGGCCAGTCCTGAATGAATGAGGTTTACTGGGTAACTCCATCAATAAGGATTAAGGAATTTAAACTGATAAGTGCTGGGCCTTTATCTACAGCAGAGATAAATGTCAGACTAAGCTGGCATAGATTTGTGATGTGTGTTGTTCAGCGCTATATACTTACAGTATATGCTGAGGCTGAAGGAACTTTCAGAGACCAAAGACAACGTCCACTTCCTGCAGGTGAGAGGCACACTTACAGGAAATCCAAACAGACTGGGGTGTGTGGAACCTGAGAACATTTAGAAAGAAATTTAGAAGACAGAAGGGGTTAATACATCATGGCAAGAACAGGCCTTTCTACCCATCACATAATGTCTTTTCAAATTCCCCTAATATTATCAAAATGTACAAAAGTCTCTGCCTCCATTTGCACTTTTCCATGTATCTACATTTATCTGTGTCAGAAAATAGATTTGTATGAAGTTTATGCGCAGGTAACTTTATTTTAAAAGATGCCACCTGACAAAAGATGACATACAGTAAACTCCCTTAATATTTTAAACACCTCTGTCAGGTCACCTCCTGATGTCTCCATCTTAAAACTCATAAGATTCAGATCCTTCAGACCCCACAGTTCAGTCTCATCTCTCTTCTGAGGATTTTCTCTTGTGCTGTTAGGTCATTTCTCTAATATGGAGCCCAGCACCACACACAATATTCCTGATGTGGACTCCGGATATGGAGATTCTCTTCTTGATTCAAACTTCACACATCACAGGTGCTATATAACTCAGCTTCTCACTAGCCTTCTCTACTCTGTCTATTTGAGTTGGTGATGAGCACACAGTGGTGAACAAGTCTTATAAAAACTAGAAGGATTAAAATAGGCATTTTGGGCAGATTTCAATAGTGAGGACTTTTTGTGCAGTTTGATAAGTTGTGAGGGTTTCTGGGGAGATTGCTATGGTGATAGATGCCAACCTACAGTTAAATAAGGAACATAGAAGATAAAGAAAGGGATGAAACAGACACAGACCATCAAAGACTAGTGAGATGATTGTCTCATTTGGGTATTGAGTCCTCTATTGTTTTGGAAGTGCTCACCTCAAAGAATTTCTAAACATGGCTGTTCCTGACCTGACAAGGTACATCAAGAAATGAACAGGACTGTTTGGAGGCATGAGATTAAGTTAGGTGTATACAATATTTATACTCTTTGACAGTGCATCTGGAGACTGGGAAAAAGATCAGCAATTCACATCAGGAGAGACAAACGTGTGTGTCATTGTGTGTTGTCTACCATCTAACACTTTTCCTCTCGTTATTTGCATATTCTGTATTTATTGGGGTTGGGTTTACTGATCCAGTTGTTGTCATTTATTTTTCTGACTTACTTAATTAGTTCATCATATTTAATCTGTCAGTGTCACAGGAAGAGGTCTGAGATCAGTTTTGAGGTTTACTTGCGATCCAAATTGAATACATCACTTATTGAATTATAGCGTTATCATTTGGGGTAGGGTGAAGCATCATACATTGATCCATTAAAGATCTTCTAAGAAATGGTTTTGTTTAGTTGGTCCTCTCTGATGTCTCATTCCATCTTCTTTTCCAGATGCAGACTCTTCTATCTTGCTGTGTCCTTCCTACTGATGGAGACTCACTCAGCTTCAATGTCATTGCTGATGTCTCTTCAGAGGACCTGAGAAAAGGAGCTTTCATGTCTGAAAAAAAGATTCTTGAGAAGATCACTCAGTGAGACATCATGACATTGACATCAGGTAGCGCTCGTTCTGTTCATGTTGTTCTGAAAGACCACTGAATGTCCTCTTTTGAAGAACCAGAGTGACATAAGCGGACATTGAGTTGTGAGACGCATAAGAAGGCCTGCGCTTTTACATTTAATTAGGATGTTTTATTATATATTTATAGATTTTGATGTTTGTACACTGCTTAGTGTTTCTGCACTCAGTTTTATTTCAACAGCAGTGCATTTTGTAATACGTGTTAAATAATTCAACCAACATTGCACAGTGTCATTTTTCTTTTATATCTTTTTAATTTTAGGTCGAAGCTCCAGTTCTCACCCTACAGCCCCTGAGCCTCGGCGCAGAGACAAGTTTTACAATGTGAGTTTGTGCTTTAACAATTGAAATTGTTTCTCTTTTAATATCTCAAGTCGGGTTATGATATGAAAGTGTAACCAGCAGAAAGAGCCGTGTGAGTGTGTGTGACTGAAGAGAAGAGAAGTGTGGGGGTGGGTCCTAAGACCAGTGCATTATGGATAGAGACTCCAGGAGTAAATCACCAAAGCCGTCCGGCTGGACTTGAGTCTCTGAAGGATCAGGTGACCTCACATGAAATAAAATGAAATCCTGAGGACTACGCCAGCTGTTCCTGTCTGCTCCAAGTCCCAGCCTCCAGTTTTAATTTTCCTTTTTTTTTTTATTTCTTCCTTCTCTTTGTTCTTTCTTTTTTTCCAGTCTACGTCATTCTGTTGCTTTTCTATTTCAGTTGTTCCCTTATAATTTTGCTAATGGTTTTATTTATACCAGAACTACTCCATGTAATAGATGACCCAATATTTATCACACACACACAAATGTATTTAAAATTACCATTAACATACGCATATACAGTCATGTGATAATGTAAGTACACCTTAATTTGTTTTTCTTTAATCCTATCTAGAATATTAAAATTTGGTCTTCATTTTAACAGCATTTATAGATAATTAATAAGTTATTGGAAATGAAGAAAGGAAATTTCCGTTTGCAATAATTTAATTCCATGAAAAGGAAAGTGACCAGATGTCCAATTTAACATAACCCCAAATCCCCTCTTGACTCTAATAGCTGGCATTGCCCCTCGTTGCCATTCCTCTGACTGTCAGCGGTCACTATAAATCCAACTTCGAGATGTTTGTTCCTCTCCTCCATGCAGAATTCTGTCAGCTGTGTGTGACGTCTCAGGGGTGTCTTGGGTGCACAGCTCATTTCAAATCCCTCAGAGCATCTACGATGGGGTCAGTTCTGGGCTTTGACTTATGCATTCTAGGAGACTCCATTTCTTTCCTCGGCGGTGACCTTATGGCATTTATCATTAATTCCAGAATTTTACTTCATTCCCACAGATTCTGTCCAATCAGATGAGCTCTTCTAGCCGATGGGCGTACATTTGCATCTTGTCAGCACAGCTTCTAATGGTGGTTCTTATTAATTGTCAGTGTGGTGCAATGCCACTGATCATTTTCTTTTGTCTCTTTTCAGACTTCTGTCCCACTCACACTATGGACCTCAACACTTGGCACACAAAGACCTCCATCTGTCTGAGATGGAACAAAGAAGGTGACATGTGAGAGGACAAAGCCTGAATATCCTGTCCTGACCAGATTTGGCCTACTGAGGAACAAGTTCTGTGCAGGCTCTGACTGGTACTCACTCTTACTGGGAGGTGGAGTGCACTGGAGACTGGATTCACAGTTAGGTTGCATATAAAGGACTGAGCAGGAAAGGAAGGGACAGGGAGTGCAGCCTGGAATCGCGACCGTGCAGTCCTGGGTTTGCACAGGATCTGATTCCCAGTATAGCAATGCGTCACAACTGAGCCAGGCCCATAAAATGGCGCCCCCTACAGCCCTAGAATAGGTGTATCTGGACTGGCCTGCGGTTAAGCTGTCATTTTATAGCGTCTCCCGCACACGTGACCCTCCTGCACAGGCTCAACACCTCCTTCACCTGAGCCCCTCTATCCAGGGTTTGGGTTTTGGCTTGATTGTAAGTCCTGCACTTAAAAATCACTGCCATCTGACACCATGTGACCACTGATCAGTACCCTCGACCAGTCACTTGATGTCCCCACAAGTGCAGATCCTCTGTGTTTGTAGTTTTGGGGTCAAAATGAACTTTACAGGATGGGTGGGTGGAGGCAGCACCTCTGTTGATGACTTTGTGGATGAGAATTCAGGATGAGTCTTTGGCTGTCAGGGTCTCCACATTATTATTAGGTTTGAGTAGCCAGTTGGGTCATAATGAGGGGGTGGTGACACACCTCAGATCTACAAATTCAGTCACAACCAGCAGGGGTCACACTGTTGACTCAAAGAGATGATATGTCCTTTAGGCTCACACTAGAACAACTGCTGTGGCCCCATGAGTGTCACTGAATGTCACCTGCCTAGTGGGGCAGGCATGTGGTCCTGTTAGTAGCACTACTGACAGGCACATAGCAGACTGAGTGAAGATCCTCCTCCCAATGGTGGCTAGCACCCAGGTGACGAAAATGTGACTAGAGTGTCATCCTCTCAGTTTGCAATTTATGCGACTCCATTATTAACTCAGGGGTCCATCACTTCTGAAGGAACTCACTGTGAGTGTGTCATACGTGAAGGACTCTTTGGTCAGTCGGATGTCGGCCATACAGACAGAGTCACTTGATGTCGTTAGACATTAAACTGCACCTCCTCCTCCTTGACTAGAACTTTAACTACTCATTGCCCTGGGAAACTCCAACATCCTCAGAAAATGGTGTTGGTCAGCTGACAGACCTCAAAAAGGAAGTGGATTAAAAGGCACTGGACAAAGTTGCCAGACTACTGCCTCTTGTTGCCGCTCTACTATAGATAGATAGATAGATAGATAGATAGATAGATAGATAGATGAATAGATAGATAGATAGATAGATAGATAGATAGATAGATAGATAGATAGATATGTGAGGCACTATATAATAGATAGATATAGTAGGCACTATATAATAAGATAGATAGATTTGTTGTTTTTATGAATTGTTTTGTAAGTGGTGTGAAGTTTTGTTGTTGCATGTTTTTGGCTATTTCATCTCATGTTTACTTATTTGAATTAGCTTTGCTGTGCCTCTTTTTTTAATGTGTGTTTCCTTAGCCATGAATCATGTGCAGCCCAGGAGGGGCGGGCCACTTCACACTGAGGCTGGAGGGCTCCTTATCAGGGGTATTTAAGAAGAAGCTGCAGATGAAGAGGCAGCTCAGCACTTCTCTTTGTATCCTGTCTGGTGAGGTCTCTGCTTCACGTTTGATTTTTGGTGGTCCTGTTTTTGGCCCTCAGATTATCTCTGGTTTATAATAGAAAGTTTGTTCTCTTCAGGTTTTCTTTTTCTGCCTGCCTCTTTTTGTCTAAGCATTTGTTTAATCCTTTCTTGAATGTTTCTAAATAAATATTTGTAATTATTCAATAAGTTTTGAGTTTTGTTAAGGATAAACTTTTGAGATATTTTAATGTTCCATCTATCCATTAATCCAGCCGCTATATCTTCTAACTACAGGGTCACAGGGTCTGCTGGAGCCAATCCCAGCCAACACAGAAACAGGTAGGAGCAAGCCGGGCGGGAGCCCAGTACCACAGTATTTTTAAAGTTTTTACATTTAAATATTACTTACTTAATGGACACTTTAATCAGAAGATGTAAAAAACACATTATGGAAGTAGAAACATCAGTCCTGGGGGATTGATAGGGAACAAGTGCAGCAGGATTTGGTTATATAAAATTGATGAGCACAAGTGAAGAGCTCGAGAGTTCCAGATGGAGGTGGGCAGCTTTCGTTCCACCAGTTGGGGAGCTTCACATGATACGAGTCTGGACTGAAAGTTGATGCTGCATGCAGAGGTGGCCATCACTAGTGTGCGAGGAGGCAGAGGACCTCATGAGTGATTCACATACGCTTTTAGCACTAGAATAAAACTGAATCAAAAAGAAAAAGTGCCATACACATTTACACTTATATTTACAGACTCAAATCAAATGTATGTTTTTATTGTATAATAGTAATAATAATAGCCACTCTTTTCTCAAAACAGTTACTATCTGAGCCAGGATCAAACCTGTAACCTCTCGACTTAGGAACAGCAGTTTCTTACCTCTACACCCAGCCAAGCAGGCGTATCTTATGCTTAAATGAGTGGAGCCTACCCGGGGACCAAGGCTCTGGCAGCTTGTGGTTCCTCCAAGAACTCCAAAAGGCCACTCTCCTGGAAGTCCATGGCCTGGTGAGGGAACAGTATTTCCAGAGTGGTGAAGACCCTGCAGCACGGCTGGAGTGGAAATGGCTGTCATGTATATTTGATTGTCTGCTTTTCTGGAAACTCTTCTCACCATGACTCTGAAAAATAAAGCTGCTTTATAACACACCTGCTGTCTGGTCTGAAGTCTTTGTCCACAGCAACAGGCGTGTTTTATTAGGATTTAAAGAGGGGTTAGGTTTGCCCACCACCTCTAACCGATGCTGTCTGAGGTAGGTAGGTCCGAATTATCAAGACTAAGGCGAGCTGAAGTTGAGTATTGCTGCCGTTTTGTAGCGTCATTACTTGAATGGACAACTCCACAAATGCGTGCGGTCCGGTACATAACGACAATTGGGCAACTGTCACAGCCACGTCACAGCCATGTGTGCAATGCCCTCTGTCATGCATCTCCAACACCTACATCAAATGAATTCAGAGGTTAGTCTTTCCGATGATATAAACCCTTTTTGACACACAACAACCACAGCACTGTACTAAATCCTTTTTACAGAAGTAAGAGCTGACTTTTCCTACCTTTTGGCCCCAGCTTTGAAGGCTCTCTGCAGTCAAACTATCAATATTTCCGAAATATTGATCTCATTCTGTCGTAGGCTCAGGGAATATAATCAGTAAAGCGATTAGGTCCAAAACTACGATAGATCCTCAAAGGGGAAAAAACTCCAGAAAACGTTTCTTGAGACTAGCTCCGACGTTTTCATTTTCTATTGGTCATATCAGGCGTAATTTGTTTCTGTCGGCCAATAACCATGCTAAAAGCATATTTACGGAAGTGTTAGCTTCTGATTGACACCTAAGTTGGCCAATTCACGAGGGGTCTGGGGTTACTGGCACCTCATTATAATAGCAATGTCTGGAGCAACTGAGCGATGGCCCGCTCAAACCCTGGTAGAATCTACCAGTTTGATTGGGCGGCTGTGGTATTGCTCCAAGCTTACAGCCAATAGGCAGCTGAGCCGCGTCGATATGTAACTTACCCTTACACCAGCGCTTAAACTTCGCCGATGCAGACTGCCTTGAAGCTGGCATTTGTGCCAGTCTGCAGACGGTGCGTAGTTTGTTTATTGTGATTTCGCCCAAGTTTTTTAAGCATTTTAAATATGGATAGCGATACAGATAAATGTAAATACACTCGATTAATAATAGATGCATAATGCAGCGGCGTGATAGTTGTGCGTCGTACCAGGAGGCGTCTAATAATAGCAGAAGCGACATGTACCCACGCCCTTGTGCTTTCTGCTTGCTAATCGATTGCTGCCATCAAGTGGCAGCGCGTGGAAGCATTTGAGCTGTGTTGGCAACAGTTTGTAAAAATGTATATAGTTTGTGTGCATTTTATTAAAAAAAAGTAAAAATAAAGTATATATATATTTTTGGCCCATAGGAGCTTGTATTGACTATTTTTACATAGAAATGTGTATTTATTGTTTTATTATTTTATAACTAATAGAGTGACACTGTATGTAGATATAGATTCCTTTAGGTATTTACCTTTCAGTAGAGCCCTCATTGATATCTGTGGGTTGAAGCATTTCAAAAGTTATTACACTTTTAACTACGTTTCAAAATGTGGATAATGGATAAATGAGGAGTAACTCTAAAGCCCCTGGACATGCCCACATAAAAACTGGTGTGAAAATGTCATTTTACAGGTATTCTTTTCAAATTTGGAAATGTGAGTAGTCAACAAGTTATTCTGTTGGTACATAGTGTGTTTCTGTTTCCCACCTACCTACTGCAGCTTTATTTTCCTTTATTTTCACCAAGAAACTTGAGAACAAAAAAATTCTATTTCTGTAAGTTCTAATGTATAACTTTTGATCAGTCCCGCACCTACAGTGACTATAGGGTTGAAACTAGAGAATGTTGCCTTTAAAAGAGACCAAACATGTGTTTATACTCGAATGTCCAATAATAGCAATGATTCCAAATTTGGAGGTCAAATTACAAAGCGGTTGTAAGAAATGACCCTTGATAAGGGTTAAAAGAAAAGTGTTTTAAACATTGAGTGTGTCTAGTGTCACAATATTAAACAACAAACATGTCATTTCAAATGCTTAAATTACTGTGCCGTATGCACAAATAAACCTCTAAAAGGAGTAACTTGTGTCTGCTAATATGTATAAAAAGGAAAGGTAACTTTAAAGTAAAATAATACAAATGGACTGATAATTTCACAAATATGAAGATGAGGGGGCAGATGACAGAGGACTGCAGCGCTGGTGAGCTTCCACACTGGGACAGCAGCCTTCCTGAATTGAAACTAACTTCCTGGATTCACGATCACATGACAGGAGCAGGAGAAAGGTAGGGGAAAATACCAAATACACGATGGAGCTAACTGCAAATCCTAATAAATGAACAGGTTTAACAAGTTGTAACAGAACACATGGCCATGGCCCACGAGACCTCACCTCTTCTTAATAGAGAGCTCCCTGGAAGATGGCGTCTCCAGTCTGAGGATCACAGTCATGATGAACTCCCCAACCCAGACCTGCTCAAGGAAACTGTTTGCCTTTCTCTTATGAGCCTGAACAACAGGCATCTGTGGTCATCAATATTTTTGTACCCTCTTCACCACCATCCTCTGCTTAGTGCCCATTGGCTCTGGGCCGCTACCAGGATGATAAGCAGCCACTAAGGATGGACTCCACTGGGCACTTGTACCAAGTTGTTGGTCATAAATGGGAGAACTCTGGCCTTTTCCAGAGAGAAATCTGAGGGGTGGTGAAGAGGTTAATGAGCCATCTTGGTCAAGGTCAGGATGTACAGAGGACCACTTCAGGTCATTCCAAGACATTTCTAATCTACCCAGCTCTCTTTGTGGCATCCCTTTGAACATACACACAATCATCATTAATCTGGATTTTGTGTTTTGAAAGTCATTCCTTCTTGTTTTTGTAGCCTGCTACATGTGCTCATCTTATGATAAATGGGTGTACTGGCACATTGGCCAGGATCTGATGCCCACCTGTGACACTGCCAAGCGCTGCTATTAATTGATCCTCGCTATTCTGTCTTTCTGAGGGTTAGTTTTAGAGGGTGATTATACCCTGCAGGACTCCTCATCCTTGTCATGCCACCTCAGCCCTTGTCTTTCATGCCCATAGATGGTGTGCAGTTTTTAACTTGAATTTCTTGTCCCATTGCCCTGTAGCCACCAGAGGGGTGCTCATAGCCCAAACCCGACACAGACAGGCCTTAGAACACAAAGTGCAAAACATACCTGCTTTTATTTTTCCCGGTTACCTTGTGGGAAATGCCTTCTCCCGTTTCCCACCGCAACATAGCAGAGTTCAAAAGGACAACACAAAAGCACAATTCTCTTCTTTCGTTTTTCTCTCTGTCTGTCTGTCTGCCTCCCCTCCTCCTGACCGACTCCGTCCTCTTCCACTGCGACTCCCAAACCACAGATAGGTGGCGGCCGCTATAGGTCACCCGTAAGTGCTCCAGGTGCTCCCACGACCTTCAGCAAGGCTCAGCAATCATCCAGAGCACCCCTGGCGGTGACCACAGACCCTGCAGGCTTCAGCTTCCCATACTCTCCAAACCTGTAGGCCCTGCACGGAGTCAGAAGGCTGTCCTCTAGCTTTCTGGGGAGAGGTAATGCCCTGGAGCTCTCTCCCAGTCCTTCCATTATAGGGGCATCAGCTGGAGCAGGGGGTCCCAGCCATCCACCACACCACTTAAATCTCCCTCTACTGCTGTTTGTGATCTCAGTGATGGACACCTGAGTAGGCTCATCCAGTTTGCTGTACAACACATATTGCATGCATTCTCTCCACAGTTACATTTTACATTCAGGTCGGCTCATCCTCACTGATCTGTTTCTGTTTACCTCCTCTAAACGTCTGACTGATTAATGGCTGACAGATTGCCTAATTGCCACATTTGTGACATCTTTATAATTAATAAAGTGACATTTCTCTTACACTGCACATCCCATGGCGTGCTGTTTGTTTTGTGACCATTTTGTATCCTGCTGACTGATTTTATCCTTCACTGTGCCATCCTTGTTTATCTCCACACTGATTTTAAATGATTTGCTCATCTTTACTGACATCTCAATTGTCTGCTCAGTTGTTGTTTTTCACAGAACTCAGTTTGCTCGTTTGCTAGTGATTTGCACTGAATGAGGTCACTTATGCATACATCAGCAGCATTTGAATCTTGTGACCTCGCCCAATCCCTTTTTGTGGCTGGTAGTAGAATTGAAGAATTTTTAGAGCAGCCTGTGATGTTTGATAGTCTCAAACACATACATGACATAGACAAGACTTTTAATTAATGATGTTGTTGTGCATCCTAGATTGGCCTTTTTTATTTTTAATAAACTGCTCAAAAAAATTAAAAGGAACACTTTGAAAACACATCAGATCTCAATGGAAAAAGAAATCCTCCTGGATATCTATACTGATATAGACTGGGTAATGTGTTAGGAACGAAAGGATGCCACATCGTTTGATGGAAATGAAAATGATCAACCTACAGAGCCCTGAATTCAAAGACGCCCCAAAAATCAGAGTGAAAAAATTATGTGGCAGGCTAGTCCATTTTGCCAAAATTTAATTGCAGCAACTCCAAATTATCACGCAGCACTTTGTATGGCCCTGTGTTCTTGTATACATGCCTGACAACATCGGTGCATGCTTCTAATGAGATGACAGATGGTGTTGTGGGGATCTCCTCCCAGATCTGGACCAGGGCATCACTGAGCTCCTGGACAGTCTGAGGTGCAACCTGGTGGCATTGGATGGACCAAAACATAATGTCCCAGAGGTGTTCTATTGGATTTAGGTCAGGAAAGTGTGGTGGCCAGTCAATGGTATCAATTCCTTCATCCTCCAGGAACTGCCTGCATACTCTCACCACATGAGGCCAGGATATGTCGTGCACCAGGAGCCACTGTACCAGCATAGGGTCTGACAATGGGTCCAAGGATTTCATCCTGATACCTAATGGCAGCCAAGGTGCCTTTGTCAAGCCTGTAGCGGTCTGTGTGACCCTCCATGGATATGCCTCCCCAGACAATCATTAACCCACCACCAAACTGCTCATGCTGAATGATGTTACAGGCAGCATAATGTTCTCCATAGCTTCTCAGACCCTTTCACTTCTGTCACGTGCTCAGGGTGAACCTGCTCTCATCTGTAAAAGCACAGGGCACCAGTGGTGCATCTGCCAATTCTGGTATTCTATGGCGAATGCCAATTGGAGCTGCATGCTGCTGGGCAGTGAGCTCAGGGCCCATTAGAGGACATGGGGCCCTTGGGTCACCCTCATGAAGTCTTTCTGGTTGTTTGGTCAGAGACATTCACACCAGTGGCCTGCTGGAGGTCATTTTGTAGGGCTCTGGCAGTGCTCATCCTGTTCCTCCTTGCCCAAAGGGCAGATACTGGTCCTGCTGATGGGTTATGGACCTTCTATGGCCCTCTCCAGCTCTCCTAGAGTAACTGCTTGTCTCCTAGAATCTCCTCCATGCCCTTGAGACTGTGCAGGGGAGACACAGCAAACCTTCTGGCAATGACCGTATTGATGTGCCATCCTGGAGAAGTTGGACTACCTGTGCAACCTCTGTAGGGTCCAGGTATGCGCCTCATGCTACCAGTAGTGACACTGACTGTAGCCAAATGCAAAACTAGTGAAGAAACAGTCAGAAAAGATGAGGGAGAAAAATGTCAGTGGCCTCCACCTGTTAAACCATTCCTGTTTTGGGGTCATCTCATTGTTGCCCTCTAGTGCATCTGTTGTTAATTTCATTAACACCACAGCAGCTGAAACTGATTAACAACCCCCTCTGCTGCTTAACTGACCAGATTAATATCCCATAAGTTTCATTGACTTTATGCTATACTCTGATTAAAAAGTGTTCCTTTAATTCTTTTTAATGGTCCTACTCACGTTCAGGGTCATATGCTGGATCTTATTTTCTCATTTGGTTTCTTTATCAGTGATGATGAAAAAATGCAAATCATACTCAGTTGTGGCATCTTCTCAAATTGTCATTCCTGGGGTCTCAAGAAGCAGCTTTGTGTTATAAACTCCTACAGTAAATATATTTGTTCTGATATTTATGTAGAGAAAAAGCCAACAAAATGACACATTTTATTGTCTAACTAAAAAAGATTACATTATACAAGATTTCGAGGCAACTCAGGCCCCTTCTTCAGGAAAGATGTAATCATTCTGATATTTTTGTAAATTCTTCTGTTGTTAGTTCTTTCCCACACACAGGTTACTCTGTCCTCGTAATTCTACATGCAGATCCACACTTGATTCTGTTGCTCTTGTATGTGAATTTCCCTTGGGATTAATAAAGTATCTATCTATCTATCTATCAAAATCAGACACTCCATATCTAAAGGACATCCCTGGTTTAACGACTCCATGTAGACTCTTAGAATGAAGTGTAGGATAACAGAGCGTAGATGGAAAAAGATAAATGACAGACATCTTAGGAGATTCTGAAAACTCCTCTGTCTGAATTCCATGACAGGCTGTTAAATTACCAGAGACAAAACCCTAATCTAATATTTCTATCAATGATCAGATGTCTAGAGTTCTGTTCATCACAATAAGTTACACTCCCTCTCAACACACTTAGCTGTACTGCTTAGGCACTGATACATGTGAGGAGTTTTGAATTTTACTAATAAAACTGATGAGATGAGATCTTCTCTCACACCACCTGCCTCAGTTTTTCTTATTCCCGACTTGTCTTTACTGTCTGACTCTGTTTATCCTCCCTTTCTTGCCCAAACTGTGCCTACTATGAAGCCCACATCCTCCCCTCCTGATGTCATTCCAGCTCGTCTCTTCAGAGAGACTTTTCATGTTATTGTTCTCCTGCCATTGTTACTGTCCCTTTATCCTTCAGACATGCAGTGGTCAGCCTGAGCTTAAAAACATGGATTGGCCTGAGTTTCTTTCTGTCTTATCTCTAAATTGTGATTCCTCTCTAAATTCTTTAAATGTTTGTTTTTTCACAGCTGCTGTCTTTCATTGGTATTGATAATCCTAATGGTGTCCCTCCAGTCAGGTTCCAGAGCATTTCATAGCACTATGTCTACTCTTTTGGAAGGTCACCAAAGAGAACAGAAATCAAGTAGACAATCAAAAGATGGACAATCAGACAAGTGGACAAGGAGCCAGCTAGTTTGATGCAATGTATTTGGTTTTATTTTAAACTAATAGACATTCTCTGACTTCTTCTTTCTTCAATGATTGGTCTGGTTTGGTCCTTTTTGGCCGACAAGAAGGGAGACATCTGGTCCAAATGAGTACAAAGAAATCAGAGACCTTGAACTTTCAAAGATGACTTTTTTGATGCTCACTGACCTCATAGTTAATATAAAATTGAGGAGTGTGAAGGCCTTGAGCAGCGTCTGATGATCAAACAGCTGGTGGAGGTGTCACATACAAGTGGGGGGTAACATTGCAGTCCTGAACAGAGGACTCACCTTATGTCAGACTAAATTTAAACAGGACTTGTATTGATATTACAATGGGAAATTTTTGGGCAAGTTTTCAATAATGAGAAAACTCCATCTCCACGTCTCCCGTCACCTGTGGGATTCTAGTATTCTCAACACAAGCTACTGCCTGCATGAACCTGTTAGTGACAGCAGCAGCTCTCTGTTTATCAATCCAGATGTTTTGATGTGTCTTTTTTAATTTATATATATATGTGTTTTACATATGTATTAAATGTCTTATATATACACACACATGCATACTTTATTTGAGTACACACTTGCTAGTCTCAGGTTCCTCCATTTAGCCTTCCAGAACTGCTGCAGATTCTTCATGGCGTGGATTTAATAAGATTAAACACTCCTCAGAATTTTACTCCATTTTGACATGATAGTATCACACACAGTTGCTGTGAATTTGTCCGGTTGAACATCAAAGATGCAAATCTCCCTTTCTAAAATATTCCAAGGTACTGCTGCGTTGAAATCTACAGGGGACTATAGGCCATTTGAGTGCAGTGAACTCATTTGTCATGTTCAGAAATCAATTTGAGATGATCTGAGCTTTGTGCCACCATGGCGGGTTATCTACTGGAAGAGGCCATCATAAGATAGGAACACTGTGCTCATAAAAGGATGGACATAGTCCCGCCTTAACCTCAGGTAGGCTGTGGCATTTAAAATAGAGGCTCAGTTGGTACTGAGGGAGGCATGAAGTGTGCCAAGAAAATTTCCCTCACACCATCACACCTGCACCAGCTGATGCCTGAACAGTTGATGGTAGGATAGATCCTGCTTCATGTTTTGATTTTACCATCCAAATGTCTATGAGAAATTGAGACTCATCAGACAAGGCAGCATTTTTATAATCTTCTATTATTATCAGTTGGGTGAACCCATGCGTATTGGCATCAGTTCTCTGTTCTTAAGCTGACAGAATGGCGCACCGGTGGTCCTACCTCACTTGTAGCGAGTGCTTATTTGGGTCTGTTGCCTTTCTATCAGCTCAAATCAGTCTGGCCATTCTTCTGTACCTGGCACCAATAAGACATTTTGCCCAGAAATGCCGCTCACTGGATGTTTTCCCTTTTTTGGACCATTCTCTATAAACACTAGAGATGGCTGTGTATTCAAAATTGTTCCATAGATGAGCAGTTACTGAAATACTCAGTCAGCTTATTTAGCATCAACAACCAGGTCACATTCAAAGTCACTTCAGTCACCATTCTTGTCATTCTGGGTGATCAGTTTGTGCTTCAGCGGAGTCGTCTTGACAACGTCTACAGGCTGAAATGCGAGTTACTGCTATGTGATTGGCTGATTAGATGTTGTGTTAACAAACAGATGAAGGTGTACATAATAAAAGAGAGGCTGCTTTGGTGTGTGTGTGTGTGTGTGTGTGTGTGTGTGTGTGTGTGTGTGTGTGTGTGTGTGTGTGTGTGTGAGGTATATATATTGTTGAGGTTCTATAAAATTTTTAATTTCCACTTGGGGGCAAATAAAATAATCTTATCTAATCTAATGTAATCTAATTAGCCCTCCGACTAAGACAAACTTATTTATACTTTAGCTCACATATGCTTACCAATTTACCAGTTCACAAGATCATCCCACAGCCATATGGTCAAGTATGTATCCTCCTAATCCTCCTCCTCCTTCTGATATTCCTCCCAAATGTTCCTCCATATCCTCCTCCATATCCTTCTCTTCCTCCTGCTCTCTATGTTTCCCTGTAAGGATTCGGCGTAGATGACAAAATTAGCAGTGCATTTCCCATCCCTGTCTGTCTCGTCTGTCCCTTGAGAAGATTTCTAGTTGTGTGATGGCACAGTAAATAATCACATTTTATTCTCATCATATTCACCCACATTTCACAGCCTGCTCCTTATCTAAACCAAATGAAAATTGTCCATCACAGGGTCCTGCCACCCCTGTTGCTAAGGCTCCTCTGCGTGTCAACACCATTTAGGGCAGGCTGCCATTAAAAACCTCCTTCCCATCAGACCCCCACTTACCGTCTTGCTGTACTTATCACAGTATGGAGGCTCAGGCTGTCTATTTCAGTGCCCGCCTTTACCCTGTCTACACACACACACACTTTATGGACCTGGCTATTCAACGGTCCTCTAATTCTCAATAAGTATGTTAAAGGTTTGGTGATGGCACTGAACTATCAACAGGAAAAATGAGATTTTTTTCTTTTTGCATGATTAGCTTTTTATTATTTTAAAGTTAAAGACAGCAATGTAGAGGAAATTCACATATAGCTTACCAACCTTATAACTTACTGGACTGAACACCAACAGCCGTAAATCCAAACTTAAAAACCCTTGAAGCTCAAGCCCTGCTCTAGAGACCCCTCTACTCCGGACCACTGTACTGTATACTGTATATACACGTATTTAACAAAAGGGAAAAATGTCAAAAAGGGTACAAAAAGGGGCTGAGACAGAAACAGTTTTATAATAACACAAACATGGACACCGAGGATGCTTGAAGAAAAGGCATTTGGGGCAAGAATGCGTTACTTGTAAGAGACCCACCGGGGCTCCTGATAAAAACAAAGGGGACACACACACACACATTTTAAAGGTTCAAAACACAGCTCCTGAAATGTTCCCAGTTAGAAGACAATAAAACTACCTTGGGGCCGAGGAGGGGCCACCAGTCAAGGGGGTCACTCACATCAGAACAAATCAGGACACACGTGGCGCACATCACTTATCAAAATGCTGACAGTCGTTTATTATTAGTCTCAGTGTAGACACAAGTCTCCTCTAAACTTATTGTTTGGCTCACTCCTTTATTTATCTAAGGTGACTTTCAACATTTAAGACACAATTTGTTTCATTTCTTTGTATTTTCACGAGGAGCACCCGACAGGTAGTGACTTCAACA
The DNA here is from genome assembly GCF_016835505.1 of Polypterus senegalus. Taxonomy (NCBI): domain Eukaryota; kingdom Metazoa; phylum Chordata; class Cladistia; order Polypteriformes; family Polypteridae; genus Polypterus; species Polypterus senegalus. Next base: position 22,557 of record NW_024383267.1, read on the forward strand.
TGTCAGTATTGGGATTGAAGTCCAAGAGCCCTGCTGTTCTGGCCGGGGAGTCCTGTTTGCTGACCACAGCTCAGCATTTAATTCTGCTGGGCGGGCGGGCCTGATGACCAAACTCCTCGAATTTAGGACTCCGTGCCTGCAGTTGGGTTTTGGACTTCCTAACCTTTTTACCTCCTCATGTGTGTGTGAATGGCAGTGTCACATCCTCCAAGCTGAAGCTCAGTACTACAGCCTCCACCAGGCTAGTGTGCTGGAGGCCCCTCTTATGACTGTGTGTGGGCTGAGGCTCACTAATCATTAAATCTCATTGTTCACTTGTACATGTAAGGCCTCATTTTTAACAATAATGAGAACGACTTATAGAGAAGAGAAGAGGTCTACCTGCTGACTCCAGTTGTTTGGGACCTTAATCATCTCATGTTCAGGCCAGATGTTGGGGAGAGCTGGCAGTGGGCCGAGTGGAAGCATCTGAAGTTCACGGCTGGATGTCTGCTCTCCGTCTCCTCAATGTTTGGGCAAATTTGCGTCCCGCGTTCAGGGGCGTTTTGCTCTTATTCGCAGGCAGGGTGGGCTAGAAATGTGACTATTGGCCAGAGGGTGGGGGTATCAAGTGAAGAATAACTGGCTGGCAGTCTGAAGTATGCAAGATTAGATAAAAAGGAATTATCTTTAGTAGATGAAGAACATTTGGATGAAAATAGAAGCCTTATTCTAAAATGATTTATGTAATAGAGTGAAATTAAAAACATGGCTGTAAATACAGTCACAATCTAAAAATAAAAGGAATAAACAGAAAAAAGAAGACACTAAAGAGTGAGGGCTTGGGTAATAAGCCTGAGCAATAAAAATCTGAACCTTACACAAATTCAAAACAGAGCAGTAAGTCCTAACATCACTTTGTTCAATGAAGTGCCTTTTAGCTTCCTGTACTGCTGACAAAAATGAAAGATTTAAATAAATTTGATTAAAAACTCAGACTGTAAATCAGTGCACTTTAGTCTTTTTATATACACAGAACAAGCGAGAAAGAAAATGTTGTCTGCGATTTCGTTACACGATTGCTTGATGTGCTGTACCTGACATAAGTGTTTTAAGCACAACACAATACTAAATTATGTGGCACCCATTGCTGTTTTGAGAAGAAATAAATTAACAACTACATTGATATCAAAGTGAGACAACCTGCTAGGTGTGGGTGACACAGAGGACAGGCAGGCATCCTGCTGGACAGCGACATGACTTCAGGATAAAGAGTGGGGGAAGGTGCCAGGGGTTCATGGGAAGTTACGATTCGCAGGCGCATCCCCTCTCAGGGTCCCGGGTGCCATAAGGCGCACTGTCAGTGGAGGACCACCTGAAGTGTCCTAAACCAACTCAGAAAGAACTCCACACAAGTCATGCTGGGTAATGAGAAGCTGTGCTGGGTCCAGTATAAAGGAGCCCACCGCCTCCCGACTCTGACCCTGACAAGGCTGCGCCCATGGCCCTGTTGGCAAAAACTCAGCTGGAGGGAGGGAAGAAAGGAGAAGATTTATTGTTTGTTTGGGTGCTGGCTGAGGTTTAATTGTGTTTGAGTGCTTGTGGGTAAAATATCCATTATTGGAACCTATGGCTGGGTTAGACATTACTGGGTCTGGGGTTCGAGGGAGGGCTCATTGAGTACCCCTACTGGTTACATAGAAAATGACAACAATTTCTTTATAATTATACTTAATAAAGAAGATAATTTGACATACAAAGCACAAGTAAGCGTCGGGACTTGCAGATAAAAATCCTTCTATGAATTCAGCTTTAACTGTCGAGGTTTAGGAACTCCTGTGTTTTATCAGGCATTTGATGTCACACTTGGTCTAAGCTACTACCTTACCTTTAGTGCAGAGAAAATAGATTTTAGTTTATTTTTTTATTTACAGTGGAGATTTTAAGAGATTAAATTGTTTGTGATGAATCCCTGATTGTCTCTCTCACATGACAGATGGACCAGAGACAGAATTGACAGAAATCCTCCAGCAGCACATCCTCTGATTCTACTCACCTCCTCACCAACTCTCACAGCTTTTGGGTTGAAGGCTGATTCACCCAAGCAGGTCAGCTGGAAGTCAGAAATCTGAAAAATAAGAATCAGAGTCTGGGGAGACTTTTTTAGGGAATTAGAAATAGGAATTCAGATGAACTGCTGTTTTAAAATTGCAAGGAAGAAAAATTATCCACAGGGCACATGCAAAAAGGGTTTTGTAGGCGTATTTGTGTATACAGTTGGGGTCCATAAATATTTGCCTCACATTTTTATATGTCACGTTTTGTTCACCGACTGAATTAAATCTGAAAAGTCTGCACTTCAACTGCATCTGAGTTGTTTCATTTAATATTCATTGTGGTGATGTGCAGAACCAAATTAGAAAAATTGTCTCTGTCCAAATATTTATGGACCTAACTGTAAATGTCATTAAGGAAGATAACTCACAGAGCCCTCACCACATCGAGCACAGGCACAGCAGAGACCAGCAGGGCGGTGGACAGATCTCTCATCATGGCGGTGGTGCGGCTCTCAGGCGTCTGTTCCAGGTCAACTTAGTAGCACCTCCTTATATTGCAGATCAAGTGGTTTTACGGTGGTCATGGCGTCTACTTGGGTGGAAAATCAATTCATATCAGACCTCATTTGCAATGGAAGAAGATGAAGTACAGCAAAGCGTCAACCCAAATCCACAAGCCCTGAAGTTCAGGTGTTCCAGCTTTCTATAGGTTGTGCATTCAGAAGGAAATAATAAATTGTGACATCAGGCGAGTGTAATTATTTTACTGACTATTTATTTTTTTTTTTGAAATTGGGAAGAAGAATTTATTTATTCTGAATGTCGTATAAGACTTTCTACAAAGCAGTACATTTTGCCAAACATTAAAATTAGAGTCACTTTATACTGCTGCTTAACACAAAAGCGTGTTCCAATTAGTATTTATATAAAAAAAAAACAACCAGTCAGGAAAAATCAAGTGCATGGCTTCTAGAAAAAATACAATGTGTGTATGAGAAGCATGCTCTGTGACTTTGTCGATTTAATCCTTGTTCGTTTTTAACAAAAATTGCTGTTCTGCATTCTGTTACACTTCTGTAAGCGACCACAAGCTCCTTTTCATACTGGACTTGACTGGCATTTTGGTCCATAGTACTTTGGGCCCCTCACCTCTCTTGGAGTCAAGTCTGTTAACACAGGAGAAAATGGCCACAAGTCAGACAGGTAGGGGAGCAAGCCTTGTGGCAAAGCTGTGGAGTGGTATTATGAGTAGAAACATTCTGTTGAAGAGTCACAGAGTTAAACCTAAAAGAATGCGTCTTTCATGTCAGAGGTTATTTCATCTTGTATGCTTTGTACATTTTTCTGTTCTTCATCCAATAGCTACTCCTGGTGAGCAAACAGATCCCCAGTGCCAAGTTAATGAAACGGGAGTGGAGCAACAAATAGAAAATTCTCAGATAAAAAATTAAATAAAAAGAAGGCTGAACACCAAACCTTAAAATCTCTTTTTAATTATTATTTACCAGATTTGTTTATGTGTCATTTGATTAAAGCCTAAATTAAATGAATTTCATTTAGATTCATGCTTTTATTAAATTGTAATCATTTTATTATTTTTAGAAAAGAATATTTTTTAAAACTGAACCTAAAATAAGAAGAACAGTAACAGACCGTGAGCAGAGTAGGCTTATGCATTAGTGTCCATTCATGGCTGTGATTCACTTTTCAACTTCATCAATGTAAGCTGCTTGCTGTCCCAGTCAGTTCCTTTTCCTCCTATGATCCCTCTCTCTCTTTCTCTTCTTTTCTTCTTCTCCTTCATTTTCCATTTTCTTTTTCTTTTGCTTGGCTCTTTGTAGATTCTCACCACACATCACGATGACAAACAGACCACTACAGTCCCTCGGCAGTGTGTGATGTCTGTCACTCCCTGTAGAACAGGGCGTGATGTTTGTGACTGTGGATCTCAAATGTTTTTTCAAACAAGCACACACATTCCAATACATATCTGCCTTTTTACTCTTTTGACCCTAAAATGGGCCTTTTCTGTTAGTTTTGGCCAAATATTTTCTGTGGCTTAAAATTTAGCACCTCCATAATTGAAATGCCAGCAGAGTTGGTCATGTGGCGTAAGACTTTGGGGATGACATGTTACATAAATCAAGAAAGAGGGCCGTGACACCATCAGGGTCCCAAGTGAATGCCCCTTTAAGTGTCGTTCAGCAATGAATTAATGGACTGATAGTGATGGACTCCAGTTATGGTCATCAGTTTCAAAATGACTTTGTTTAAACAGATCAGAGTCTTTATTTGTGCTCTTTATGTAATCAGTCATTTGTAAAGTTAGTATTCATATTTTACTTGTCATATTGTCACTGAGCTCTGCATCTGCACTGAATGAAGAGCATCAGAAAGAAATAAAGAATTGAATTGACAGAAAATGAAATCCGAAACATTACTGAGTCTACGGTGAGGTTTCAATGGTGGAGGACCCTGTGCTGCATCAGAAGGGTTTTGGTCTGGAAGGTCATTTGTTGGTTTGTTCCTCTGAGGCTCAGGTCCTCTCATCTGCTGTTGAGTTTTTCAGGCTCGCTTTCGCTCAAACCTGATGGCTTTGTTCAGAGTCAGTGCCCTAGAAGGGGGCTATGTTATAATATGAATATTGTATGACATTTTATTCTGCTCTTCCATTGTGTTTGGGTAAAACTCTTCAGGCTTACATTACATTAGAACTGATGGTCTTTTAGGTTTAACACGCATACTTATAGAACAGAATGTTTCCCGTGCTGAATTATTAGGCAATCATCTGATGCAAGAATTTGTAATTTTGTCTGACCACACAGGCTATTTAAAGCTGGACACTTGACCTTTAGGGCTTGTGATTTGATTGCAGTTTCTTCTTTTCTTCTTCAATGACAAATGAGATCTGATTTGAATTTGCTTTCAACTCCAGAAGATATCATGACCACCGTGTAAAACTGGCCCACCCACCTGATCAGATATGTAGGGCAGTGTCGCGGTTGTCCTGAACAGACGCCTCGCGCCAGCACCACCACCATGATGATGAGGCTCGCCTTGCTGGTTCTGTTGTGCTTGAATCCGATGACTTCTGTGAGTTCTGACCTTTGTACTGAAATTTGTCTGTAAAATCTTATTTTTGCGGGTTTCCTGTTGGTAAATTTCTTCTTTTTTAAACAGTGTAGTCTGAAGTCCAATTTCCAATTTCTAAAGTTTCACTGTTTGTTTGTTTTACTTTTCAGATATCGACTCTCAGGATGCTGAGGAGGAGAAATCTCAGAGCTGTAAGAGCTTTCAGAAGAGTAGAATCAGAGGATGCTGCTGGCGATTTCTGTCAGTTCATTCACTGATCTTCTGTCGTGTGAGGCTATCAAGGGACTCATCACATCAATTTTGATCCTTTAATCTCACTTTAAATTACACCACACTGGAAAATACTTCTCTTGAAGCTAGCAGATTTAACGGATGTGCCTCAAGTGTGTGACAAAATAAATTTCTAAATCTCGCCTGTTAAAGCTCAAGTCATTTTCCATCCTGAAAAAAGCACATTTAATCCTTCATATAAGAAACACAGAGCAGGGCCAATGTCTGGGACCTGCAGATATTTATGTAAGTTTAACTATTTACATGATGGAGACCTTTCAACAACAACAACAACATTTATTTATAGCACAATTTTCATACAAACAGTAGCTCAAAGTGCTTTACATATTAAAGAATAGAAAAATGAAAGACACAATTATAAAACAAAATAAATCAACATTAACATCGAATAAGAGTAGGTTCAATGGCCAGGGGGACAGAAAAACAAAAACTCCCGGAGCTGCTGGAGAAAAAATAAAATCTGTAGGGATTCCAGACCATGAGACCGCCCAGTCCCCTCTGGGCATTCTACCTAATATAAATGAAACAGTCCTCTGTGGATTTAGGGTTCTCACGGAAGGACTTGATGATGATGGTCACGTAGACTTCTTCCTTTTAATCCATCCATCATTGTTGGAGCATCATGAAGCTTTGGAGGTGCTACCACCACAAAGAGACCGGAAAAACAGAAAAGAGAGTAGGGGTCAGTGATTGCAGATTTTAGAGCCACTACATGAATAGTTATTTTGAGGAGATTGAACATATAGAGTATCAGGATTAAGTTAAATTCTGATTAAAATTAAGTTATAAAAGGCCAAATGTTAAAGTAATGTGTTTTCAGCAGTGTTTTAAAGTGCTCTGCTATGTATCAACCTGGCGAATTCTAACTGTGGCAGTATTCCAGTACAGGTGCATAGCAGCAGAAGGCCTCCGCCTCACCACTTCTTTTAAGTTTTGTTCTTGGAATTCTAAGGAGACACTCATTTTGATGATCTAAGGTTACGATTTGGAATATAAAGTGTCAGACATTCTGATATATATAAATGGGGCGAATTATTTAAAGGCTTTTATATAAACCATGCAGCAATTTTAAAAGTCAATCCTGAATGACACAGAGTGAAAACCAGTGTAGTGACATCAAAACTGGAGAAATGTGTTTGGATTTTCTTTTTCCTAGTTAGGATTCCTAACAGCTGCATTTCTGCACTCGTTGCAAACTATTTATGTCTTTTTTGGGTGGTCAGAGGAGGAGTCTTGCGTTACAGTAATCTAGTGGAAGCTGAAAACAAACCGTGAAGACTAATTTCTCAGCATCTTTCAGTGATATAAGAGGTCTAACTTTACTTATGTTTCTTAAGTGAAAAAACACTTTGTCCTAATGGATACACAGTTAATATGTGATTTAAATTCAGATTACAGTGAGCGGTTACCCCTACTAAGCTTTTACCTCCGTCTTGACTTTTTAATCCTAATGTATCAGTTTTATTTCCTAACCAATACCTCATTGTATCCGTATTGACAATCACTAGATTTCAGTTTTCTCTTTATTTAACTTGAAAGTTACTATTCATCCATTCTGAGATACTGGTCAGACATTCCTATTTAGTGAATCAATAGGAATCAGGGTCATCAGGAGCTATTGATAGTATTGATTTCAGTCTGGTGTCAGGCAGCACAGCTGTAAACTGCTCTGCCTCTGGGTAACCAATGATTTGCTTATAGCAGCAGACTCTGAACAAACCAGCATATTAATTCTGTTAGGCGATACTTGGCATTTGGCCTCAGGTCAGACGCTGACAGTCTACTGCCCAGAATGGAGAACATGCTGGGTATCTCTAGCACTGCCCTCAGTGGTTTCAAGTCTATCTGACTGATAGGCAGAGTTTGTTAGTCTTGGTAACAGCAGATCCAGCTCAGCACCAGTCACACTAAGTCCTCAGGGGCTCTCCTCGGCCCTCTTCTCTTCTGTATTTATATGCTTTCCCGGCCATATTATTCGTGGCTATGGACTGGGCTATCTTATTTTATGCAAAGGCGATACTCAACTCTCTTCAATGTTAAAAGTGGAACTTCATCTGGGGAAAATATAAACTCCCCAACCTGCCTCAATTAAATTCTGAAACCCTAGATGGAGCAGAACTCTTTAAATTAAGCTGCAAACAAACCCCAGACTCCTGCAATTGGGATTCATGGCTCAACTTAATAAATAGGCTCCTTCCCAGTCCATCTTGGTGGTGATCTCATCTAATTCACCCCTCCTGCAAAGAATCATGGGTGTCATTTTCAGTTCCCCTCCCCTTTTCTTGTTAGATCACACATAAATCCACATTAAAACTTTCTTACTTTCACCTCAAGTAACATGTCGATGTTTGCTCCTTACTCTCCTTCTTTAATGCTGAGGAAACTTGTCCTTGATTTTATCCGTCATAGATTATTGTAATTCCATACTGGCAAGTGCCCCTTCTAATCATATATCTGCAGCTCCAAGCTTCTTCAAACTCCTAGAGTCCATACATGGACCCAGCCTTGTGAGCACATCTACATCCATTCTGCTCCGTCTTACTGGCTCCCTGTGTCTTTGGAGAATCTAAATATAAATCCTATAACCTCTACGAAGCCTTGATACTTTTCGCCCAAACTAAAACAGTGACCTTCTCCCATCCTTTCCTCTTGCCTGCCCAGCTCTAAGGTCCTCCCCAGTTCTGGCCATCTTATTGTGACCCACATAATCTGCCTCCACTTGCAGGTGAGCCTTGAGGCCTTGAAACAGCAGTGGGGTGCCAAGGCTCATGGGAATGACCTACAGAAGTGAAATCCAGATTAGCTGGCTCACTGAATTCTTTACTAGAACTCATGTGAGTTCAGGAAGGCCTTTAGCTCTGCTTGACTTTTTGTTACGTTCTCTTAGTTTACCTTCATGTCAAGATGCTCATGTAACCTGTGTGTGTGTGAGACCATCAATTATGGAAATTTGCCTGTTAGGCTTTTTCAATTTACTGTCTTACTCTTCTTCTTCCCATTTATTTTGCTTTGTACAGAAATGCTTTCTATATACTATACCCCTGACGTTCTCTCTTTAAACTCTGTAAGTTACTTTGTAGGCACTTAGGAAAGATGCTACTCTCATCAAAAATGTATTATTATTATTATGCTTCTTTTCTATTATTTGTTTTATTTATTAGGAATGCTTGGTGGGGTGTTGCTATTTTCTATAAATCTTTTTAATAACCGGCTGCGTTTTCTTTGTCGTTCGCTTTAATTAGCAAATGCAAAACACACTTTAACCTGTCAAAGTATTTACAATCTTTCGTTTCTCTTTTGGTAATTTATAAAGGAATTTAGTGGTGTTAAGATCGTTCAAGCTTTCTTTTCTGGACTTTGAATTTTTGCTTGCCGTTTGTTTGCATTTAGCGATTGATTACTCATTTATGACCCAAACCGTCACTTTGCTAACTGCTGCATTTTGTCCTTTCATTTTTTCATCTTCTGAGTATTTTTCAAGCGTGATTGTTTTTTAAACCCATTAATTTTGTTCCTAGTCCTGCTTTCTAACTAATTTTTTCCATCACAATGGTTTATCATCTCTTATAAATATATAATTACCTTTGTTTTCTGATTTGACTTTTAGTAAAATAATAGAAACAGATTCTTTAGCTGATGCCAAAATTCACCTAAATCTTCAAATCTAACACTCCCTGCCATGAATAACAGCAAACCCTGAACTTGAGGGTGATAGAGGCTTTTGAGATCAGCTGTCCAGCCCGTGAAAGGCGTCAGATGCTTCATTAGGTAGCCCTCTAGTACCATCTGTCTTGGACAGCTTAGGACCACTTTACTGTTGGAGTCACTGGGGGTCTTACGTGTTACCAAAATATTCATGTGACATGAGTTTGTAAATATTGTGCTTCTTTATTAATAAATTGGCCCTTCTGCTGGAGGTGCTTTCAAATTCATTGCATAAAATATTCTCAGATGAATTAAGGCAGGTGCTCCACCGCATAAAAGCCAGCACACCTCGCCCAGATATCCTGCCACACTTTTGTTTTTTGGTTTGCTGAGAAAAAGAAATTTTACAGTGACTAAAATCAACTTTTCTGTGGTCCCAATGACATCATCCATCCATCCATCTGGCAACCCTTTATGTCCTAACTACAGGGTCAAGGGGGGTCTGCTGGGCCAATCCCAGTCAGCACAGGAGGCAGAGGCAGGAAACAAGCCCGGGCAGGCGTCCAGCCCACCCCGCAGCAACATAACATCATAGGGTTTTAAAAAGATATTTTACTAACCTGAATTAGTCCTCCTTCCTCTGATGGGTCATACATCATATTCCTTAATATTTATACTGAGGGATCTTAATCAAGATGCCCACTCTTGTTAACACTCTCCTTGAGACGCTGGACATCAATATAATGTGATTTTTCTATTTCTTTCAAAGTCTCTCCATGTCATTTCTTTCTGTGCTGATGATATTATATTACTTTCCATTAATGCTATGGCAGACATCAAACATGTCTAAAATTGGTTTCCTTTAGCTTCCTCTAAGATTAACTCAGTATAAATATGAATCAAAACAGACACTTGGAAGAAGAGGTTTGGCCAGGAACGTAGCAATGTCCAAGATTAGTGTAAGGGCTTCAGGCGATTGATCAAAGAAATACACATTTTATAGATGTCTTGGCTAAGCAGATAAGCTGTCAACATCCTGCATTCGTTTTGGTTTTGAATGCCCTGTTTACATCTTTTTAATTCTAAAGTCTTTCCTTTAATGGTCTATGATTGTCAATCTCTTTTTAAACATAAGATTGACAAACTTTTAGTACAATCCACTTAAGTCAAATTACCCGCCTTCATCTTTTCTACTAGATGTACGGCATACTTATATGCCCATAAGCCCTGCAATTGTCCTCCATAGAAAAGAGGAAAATGCGAGCCTACTTTCGTCAGGAGTTTTAAATCTTACCTGCCATCTTCTCTGGTGATTGATCCTCACTAAGAGTTCAGCTTATGTTTTTCATCTCATGGTGCTCCCTGGAACATTTTGTATAAATGGATCTGTCTGTTGTTTTCAAGCCACCATATTCAGCTCCTCTGTTGCAGTGCTGATCGCACATCTCTGAAGAGGGTGGAGTGGATTCTCTGAACCTTTGTCATCCAATAGGATTGATTCCTAATGACGATAGCTCTAGTAAGTGCTCGATCTAGCTAACAAAACATTTTATTTTAAAGATTTCTTCCTCCCTCACAGGAGTAGATTTTTGATTTGTGAGATTGAAACATGACCTGTCTGTGAGTTAACCTCTTTCACTGAATTAGTACCATTGTCAGTGTTTTGGTTCCCTCAGTCTGCTGGTCAGGATTAGCGAGAATATTTAAAAGCTGTTATTACTGTCGCCAACTGAAAACAGACAGTTGCTCAGTTTTGTGAATTACAGTTGTTTCAAATGGACCGCTTCAGGCTGGCATTACCAGCAAGGGTTTTCAACCAAGTATTAGAAATGAACATTTTATTTCCAGTTATTTAATTTGTCCAATTACATTTGAGCCCTGAAATGGGATTGTGTTTAAAATGTTTTGGATTTACTCCGTGCATACAATCTTTTTATTCCAATACTGAATTAAAGCTGAGAGTCTGCACTTCAACTGCATCTGAGTTGTTTTATTTAAAATTCACATTGTGAAATTGTGTACAGAACCAAAATTAGAAAAAAGTTGTTTCTGTCCAAATATTTATGGACCTAACTGTAAATGTAATTAAATGACAACTCACAGAAGCCATTGCCATCGAGCACAGGCACAGCAGAACCAACGGTGGCCGGAATCATCATGGCGGTGGTGCTGGCGGCTCAGATGTCTGTTCAGGTCAGCAGTAGCACCTATATATATTACCAGATCAGGCAGGCGGCGGCCAGTTTTACAGTGGTCATGGCGTCTACTGGGTGGAAAGTCAGATTTATATCGGACCTGCGTTTGCAATGGAAGAGATGATGTACAGAAAGCGTCAATGATCACACAAGCCCTGAAGTTCAGGTGTTCAGCCTTCTATAGGCTAATGGCGTTCAGAAAATGACAAATTCTGACATCAGGCGAGTGTGTAATTATTATGAGTAAGAAACATTCTGTTGAGAGTCACAGAGTTAACCGAAAATTAGACTTTCATGCCAGAGGTTATTTCATTTTCCTACGGCTTTGTATATTTTCTATTTGTTCATCCAATAGCTTTTGATGGCCAAACAGATCCCACCAGTACAAGTTAATAAAACAAGTGAAGCTGGCAAATGAAAAGTCTCAGCCAAAGTCAAATTAAATAAAAAGAGGCTGAACACCAAACAGCAAATCTCTTTTTAATTATTATTTACAGATTTGTTTTTTTTTTTTTGTGTCATTGATTAAAGAACTAAATTAAATGAATTTCATTTAGATTCATGCTTTTTATTAAATTGTAATCATTTTATTATTTTTAGAAAAGGGAATATTTTTAAAAACTGAAAATAAATAAGAAAAAGTAACAAATCATAAATGGAATTGGAAGCTTGTCGTGATGTCCATTTCCTTGGCTGTCATTCATTTTTGCTTCTTAAGTTCAACTTCAGCGAATGTAAGCTGCTTGCTGTCCCAGGTAAGTTCCTTTCCTCCCACTATGATCCTCTCTCTTTCTCTTTCTCTTCCTCTTTCTCTTTCTCCCTTCCTTTTTCCATTTTCTTTTCTTTTGCTTGGCTCTGTAGATTCTCACACACATCACATTGGCTTAAACAGACCACCACAGTCCTCGGCAGTTGTGGCGTGTCTAATGCTCCACAGAACCACGAGGTGCTGTTGTTTGTGGCCGGTGGTTTCAAATGTACCTTTTCTGGTGGATTTGTAGATATTTTTGAGTGCCTAAAAATTTAACACCTCCATAACTGAAATGCCAGCAGAGTTGGTCATGTAGTGTAAGACTAGGGGGATTAGCGACATGTTAAGATAAATCCAAGAAGAGGGGCGTGACACCATCAGGGTCCCAGCGGTGAATTCCCCTTTAACTGTCGTTTCAACAGTAGATTAATGGACACAGTAATTTGATGGACTCGAAGGTTATGGTCATCAGTTTCAAATGACTTTGTTTTAAACGGATCAGAGTCTTTATTTGTGCTCTTTATGTAATCAGTCATTTTGTAAAGAGTTAGTATTCGTATTTTACTTGTGAACTTGTCACTGAGCTCTGCATCTGCACTGGATAGAAGAGCATCAGAAAAAAATAAAAATTAGATTGACAGAAAATGAAATCAAAGCATTACTAGGTCTACCAATTGAACTTCAATGGTGGAGGACCTTGTGCATCAGAAGGGTTTTGGTCTGGAAGGTCATTTGTGAGTTTGTTCCTCTGAGGCTCAGGTCCTCTCATCTGCTGTTGAGTTTTCAGGCTACTTTCCCCTCAAACCTGATGAAGCTTGTTCAGAGTCAGTGCCCTAGAAGGGGGCTATGTTACGATGAATACTATGGCATTTTATTTTGCTCTTCCATTTGTGTTTGGGTAAAACTTTTCAGACTTACATTACATTACAACTGATGGTCTTTAGGTTTAACAATTTGGAGAAGCTTATGAATGTTTCATGTATTTGAATTAGGCGATAATACAATTACAGAATTTGTAATTTTTTGTCTGACCACACAGGCTATTTAAAGGCACTGGACACTTGACCTTTAGGGCTTGTGATTTGAAGTGCAGTTTCTTCTTTTTCTTCTTCAATGACAAAATAGATCTGATTTGAATTTACTTTCCACTCCAGAAGATGTCATGACCACCGTGTAAAACTGGGCCACCCACCTGATCAGATATACAGGCGGTGTAAGCTGCTGTGTCCCTGAACAGGCGTCTACGACGTCCAGCACCACCCACCCTGTGATGATGAGACTTCGCCACCTTGCTGTTTCTGCTGTGCCTGTGCTTTCGATGGCGATGGCTTCTGTGAGTTCTGATCTTTTGTACTGAAATTTGTCACTGTAAAATCTTATTTTGCAGGTTTCCTGTTGGTAAAATTTCTTCTCCTTACTTTTAAACAACAGTTTGTCCTGAAGTTCAATTTTCCAGTTTCTAAGAAGAGTTTCACTGTTTGTTTTTACTTTTCAGATATCTGACTCTCCGGTGGCCTTTGAGGAGAAATCACTCAGAGCTGTAAAAAGCTTTCAATTGAGTAGAATCAGGATTTGCTGCTGGAGGGATTTCTGTCCAATTCTTGCAGTCTCTTTCTGTCGTGAGTGGGGCTATCAAGGGACTCATCACAATCAATGTCGATCCTTTAATCTCTACTTCAAATTACACCACACTGGAAAACACTTCTTCACTTGAAGCTAAGGTAGCAGATTTGGAAGGCGTGTACCATCAAGTGTGTAACAAAGAATAAATTTCTAAATCTAAGCCTGTTAAAGCTGAATTCCATACATCCTGAAGAAACACATTTAATCCTTCATATAAGAAATATCTGGGTCCCAGACATTACTCTGCTCTGTGTTTATGTTGTAACTACTTACATGAGTGGAACCCTTTCCAGTGGGTTTCAGGCAGCACAGCTGTGAAACTGCTCTGCTACGGGTAACCAATGGTTGCTTATGGCGGCAGACTCTGGACAAACCAGCATGTATTAATTCTGTTGTTGGAACGATGAGATTACGGCATTTGACACTCAGGTCAGACGCGACATTCTACTGCCCAGAATGGAGGTGTATTACTGGGTATCTCTGTACTGCCACTCAATTTGTTTAAGTCCTATCTGACTGATAGACAGGGAGATTGTTAGTCTTAGTAACAGCAGATCCAGCTCAGCGCAGTCCTTACAAGGAGCTCCTCAGGGCTCTGTCCTCAGCCCTCTTCTCTTCTGTATTTATGTGCTTCCCACTTAGCTTCATATTATTACGTAGCTATGGACTGGACTATCATTTTATACAGATGATACTCAACTCTACTTCAATGTGTTAAGGGTGGAACTTCATCAGAGCTCTCTCAGCTCACAACCTGCCTCAGTGAAATTAAAAGGAAACCTGGATGGAGCAGAACTCTTTAAGCAAACTGCAACAAAACCGAACTCCTGCAAATTGGGACTAAAATGCAACTTAATAAAATGAGCTCCTTCACAGTCCATCTTGGCGGTGATTTCATCAGACCTGCCTCTAGTGTAAAGAATCTTGCCGTCATTTTTGTTTACTTCCTCTCTTATTCCAGCTCCACATAAATCACATTAAGAACTTTTATTTACTTTCACCCCTCAGTAACATATCCTGTGTTGCAGCTCCCTTCCTCTCCTTTCTCTAATGCTGAGAACCTTGTCCCTGCTTTTATCACATCACATGATTATTGTGGCTTCGCTGCTGGCAGGTGCCCCTTCTAATCTTATATCACAGCCCCAGTTTTATTCAAAACTCAGCTCTAAGAGGTCCTGGCAGACCAACTGGCAGTAGGCACATCACACTCATCCTCTCCAGTCTTCTTACACAGAATCAAAATATAAAATCCACCACTAATAACCTACAAAGCCCAACCAAACAGCTTATTCTGCATGGAAACTACATCAGTGACCTTCTCCATCACTATGTGCCTGTCACCTTCCCACCTAAGGTCCCTCTAGTTTTGGTCATCTTGTTGTCCCCACACACTAATCTCCACTCCATGGGTGACCTTGGGGCCTTCAGCTGTATAGCGAGTTACCCAGACTCTGGAATGACCTACCGAAATTAATCAAGTCAGCTGACTCCATAGATTCTTTTTAAAACTCTGTTCAAGGCCTTTGGCTCTACTTGACTTTGTACCTTCTCTCAGTTTACCTCCATGTCAAGAGATGTTCATGTCACCTGTGTGTGTGTGTGTGTGTGAGACCATCAGTTATGTTGTCTGTTAGGCTTTTTCTCTGGAAATTACTATGTCTTCTTTATTTATTTATCTAGTTTTAGTACAATGCTATATACCATATACCCTGACGTTCTTTCTTAAACTCTGTAGGTGCCTTGGGCATGGAAGGCTCTATATAAATAAAATGTGTGTGTATTAACTTTTTCTGTGTTGTTTTATTTATTTGGAGATAGCAGTGGGTGCCGCTGTTTTCTATTGCTTTTTTAATAAACAAAACATTTCTTTAATGGATTGCTGTGTACATAAAACACTGACTTCTGCTCAGTTCAGCACTTGAGTTTTAAATTAAATTTATTTAAATCTTTCATTTCTGTTTAGTGGTACACTAGAAGAATTTAGCGCGTTAGGGTTGTTCAACTTTCTTTTCTGGACTTTGAAATTTGCTTGCCGTTGTTGCACTGTGATTCATTACTCATTTAAGATCCAAACCTGTCACTTTCCATTTGTCCATTCATGTTTTCATCTTCTAGTATTTTTCAGTGTGATTGTATTGTTTACAATTAGAAATTATTTATAGGAATCATTACAGATTTTTGTTCCTAGTCCTGCTATTATTTTCATCACAATGGATTTATGTCTCTTATAAACATAATTTCCTTTTGTTTTCCAGTGTTGGCACGGTAAAACAAATAAACAGATTCTTTGGATTTGATGCCAAAAGTTCCTCTAAAAATATTCAAATCTAACACTCCCTACCGTGAATAACAGCAAACCCCTGAACTTGACGGAATTCTGATTAAATGTTGAGGAGCTTCTTGAGATCAACTGTCAACCGTGAGCATCAGATGCTTCATTGGTAGCCTTCAGTACCTTTCTGTCTTGGACATGAGACCACTTTACTGCTGAGTCATGGGGTCTTACATTTAAGCCAAAATATTCATGTGACATGAGTAGGTAAATATTGCACTTCTTTATTAATAAATTATTACCATCTAGACAAAATTTACTTTAATTAAATTACATTAAATGTTCTCAGATGATCAGATCAGGCGCTCCACACACCATAAGAATAGCGCCTCACTTCAGATATCCCGCCACACTTTTGTTTTTGGATGCTGAGAAAATTTTTTGATGACTAACATCAGCTTTTCTGTGGTCAGCTTGACATCATCCATCCATCCATTATCAACCCATATATCCTAACTACAGGGTTCTGCTGGAGCCAATCCAGCCAACAAAGTGCACAAGACGAAACAAACCCGGGCAGGCGTAGTCTACATGGCAACTTGACATCCTTAGGGTTTTAAGATGTTTATTAACATGAATTAGTCCTCCTTCCTCTGTGGTCATACATCCTTATTCATGTGTTATACTGGGAGGATCTTGTCAAAAGATGTCCCACTCTCCCCACTCTTGTTAGCACTCTCCCTTGAGCCTTTGTCTGTAGGTGGACATCAATATAGTAAGAGATTTTTATATTTCTATCAAAGTCTCTCGCTTGACATTTCTTTCAGTGCAGATGATATTATATTTACTTTCCAGTAATGCTATGGCGGACATCAAACATGTCCTAAAATGAGTTTCCTTTTCTTCTCACAAGATTAACTGGATATAAATGAATCAAAAACAAGACATGAAGAAGGGTTGTGGAACCACCATGTAATATCCAGATTAGTGTAAGACTTTAGGCGATTGATCAAAATACACATTGTGTAGATGTCTTAGCTAAACCTAAGATGGCCTTTATCCGGAGTCTGCATTACGTTTTGGCTTTTTGAATGCCACCTCTTACATCTTTTTTAACTCACAAAGTCTTTTTCTTTGTGGTCTATGATTGTCAAGCTCTTTTAAACATAAGATTGACAATTGACAAAACATTTAATTACATTCCATACAAGTCAAGTACCACTGCCCTCCATCTTTTCTGCTAGGCGTACCCGGCATACTTATGCAGTAAGCCCTGTCTATTGTCCTGAAGGAAGCATCACTTAGAGATAGGAAAGTGTAGGGAACTCTACTTGTGGGGCTTAAATCTTACCTGCCATCTTCTCTGTTGATTGATCCTCACTAAAGTTCTTATGTTTTTCATATCATGAAAAGCTCCCTGGAACATTTGTATAAATGGATCCTGTCTATTGTTTCAGAAAGCCACCATATTCAAGCTCCTCTATTTGGTGATACATACACGGCACATCTCTGAAGGGGGTGGAGTGGATTTTCCTGAACCTTTGTCATCCAACTAATTTGATTCTAATGACATTAGCTCTATTAGAGATTCTTTCGATCCTAGCCTAACAAAACATTTTATTTTAAAAGATTTCTTCACCTCACAAGGATTAGATTTTGATTTGTGATTGAAACATGGCTACCTGTCTGTGAATTAACACGTTTTCCTTTAATTAGGTACTTTGGATGTCAGTGTTTTTAGTTTAACTGTCTGCTGGTCAGGATTAGCGAGAATATTTAGAAACCCGTTATTACTGTCGCCAACTGAAAACAGACAGTTACCTCAACTTTGAATTACAGTTGTTTCAAATGGACCGCTCTGTGCTGTATTTGTGTGCAGGGTGTATCGACTCCAAAAATTTAACAAAGGATTTTTATATGGCAGAGTTCTTTGAGTTTCTGACAGAATTGCACCAAATTGTGACAGATTTTTTTTTTAAT
This sequence comes from Polypterus senegalus, assembly GCF_016835505.1. NCBI lineage: Eukaryota > Metazoa > Chordata > Cladistia > Polypteriformes > Polypteridae > Polypterus > Polypterus senegalus. The sequence goes on from NW_024383267.1 coordinate 40,443, forward strand.
TCTTAGGGATTTTAATGTGTGCTGCCTAGGTAAACCCCTAGTTAAAGACTTTTTAAACCTCACTGACTCTTTTAATCTTGTTCAGTCTGCTTGAGGCTCAATAACGTGATCCTTGGACACACACATTAGTCGTTGTTTTATCGTATAGTTTACTCATCTGTAACAGTGATGCTCGGTGATGTTTGCTTTTCTGTTCACGTACCGCTATAACTGGAAGCTTCTTTACTTGCCAAACAATCAGCGTGGTGGTGAGACTCACTGCTCTCACATAATGAACTCCACCATTACTAGTAAATTCTCTGTGGCTTTTATGGATTACTATGCTTGATTCCCCCACCCCGTCAGCTAAGCTCTAGTGGTCTTGTCACTCTGTTTAATGACACTTGTTCTAACATTTTATACTCTGTTGTTCTGTTTTAGAGTCAAGCACTCAAAACCTAAACCTGAGTCATGGTTAAATGATACCAGTCACACCTAGAGATTGGGCATGTAGGCGAGCAGAGCGCCAAGTAGAAAAAAGACAAGTTCAGGTGTCCTTTGATATTTTAAAGAGAACAGTTCATCTAATCATTCAGAAGCTATCAAATCCTACTAGGATAAAAGTACTTTTCAAATATTATTTCAAATAATTGTCACTTAGTTGTAGAGTTTTATTTAACATTATAAAACACTATTGTGTTCCTATAGCAGCCCTGACTTGGCACCAGCAGTCTAGAGGGATTTTCTCTCAATTTTTGTTCATAAAATTGCTAACAATGAGACCTCATTGACACCCTCTATTTGTTAACCCGTCCTGTCCCTCCCTATGTGTACAGCTGTTTATGCGTCACTTTAAGCCTGTATCTCTCATCTATTGGTAGGCGTAATCAGTCACCTTAATCCCACAACTTGTCCACTTGTATTGTTAAAGATGTTTCTGAAGTGGTCCCAGGCCACAGCGTATAGCCATTATAAACTGATGTCTTCAGACTGGGTTTCAGTCCCAGCCTTCTGTAAACATGCTGTGGTGCAGCCATTAATTAGTAAAACAAATCTGTTTAGACTTGTCCAAACTTCAGACTATTATAATAGGTGACCCTTCATTCTAAAGTTCTGGAAGTTTGATAACCTACACCTAAAAACCTTCTTAAGTAAATGGCACATTTTTCTAAGTATTTCAGTCTGATTTTAACACACACCACAGCACAGGTCTACCTCTAAAGATTCGTGGTCTCTTTTTAATAAGTGACTCTGTGGATACAACCGTCTTATTGCTATTTGAATCAGCTGCAGCGTTTGATTACAACTGACCACGTGACGTATAACTTCATCTCTATCTTGAGCAGTCTGTGGGTACACAAGGAATGGAAGGGCTCAGGTCATTAATAATAAACTCAAATCTGACAAACAAGTAGACTCCATTGTTGGTGAACACCTAAAGCTCGGTACTGTGAGGGCTTTCTTAAGATTAGCTTTCCTTCTGTAGGGCAGTTTTGGAAGCACCAGTTCATGTATTGCTCTCTTCTTGGCTTGACTATTGCAACTTCGTTGTACATTGAAGTTAATTGGTCATCCGGTTTGCTCATCTTCAGCTCATCTCATATGCTGCTGCCAGCCGTCTAACAGGCACATGAAAACACAACCACTCCTGGCTAAACAGAATTCAGGGGTTTGTGCTGTCACCTTAAGTTCTTTTCCCATAATATTTTCTCAATGCGTCTGGTGTTTGTTTTCTAATCACTCCTTTTTCGAAATCAATCCAAATGAATGTTGTTCCTGGCTAGAAATGCATCAATTGAGTGGTCAGCCTGTATGTCCCCCTCTCTGTACTGGCACTTAGCAACACATCACTTGTCTCTCCCAGCTGTTCCTGAATATTGGTGGGATGATTTGGTGGAGGGTGTCCCACTCTGAGCATGGTTAAAGGGGGCTTCCAGGTCTCTTCTCCTGATGTTGAACTGTCTCTAGTTGGCTGAGTTACATCTCCTCACTTAATATCGAAGTTGTCATCAAATTGATAAGACCTTCTGTGTGATTCTCTCAGAGCCAAAGCTCGCTGCTTGGACAACTGTAACAAGGACACTCACACACACAGACAGACACATACACATGTACCCCTTAACTAACATGCTCTATCATTGATCCTGGACCTCTCATCTATTCCTGCATCTCATTCACATCACACACATCTTTACTCAAGCTCCAGACCTGGCCAATTTATATCTCAATACATTACCCTGTGGAGCCTGTGTGGAGGGGGCCGGCTTGGGCCCGTGGCGGCTATGATCACACACAATGAGGTCTGGTAGTTTACAAAGGTCAGAAATTAACTGAAATGGCATCAAGGTCCTAAACTGAGGGGTTGGTTGTCTGCCATAACAGCTTGTAGGCAGTGTGGTAAGCGGTCAAGACTTCAATCTCTAAGACTGTGAGTTCAGGTCCTGCTACTGACACTTTGTGACCACGAGCAAGTCACTTCACCTACTTTCACTCCAACTGGGAGAAAACCAAAGAAATGTGACCAGCTATATCTCAAATGTGTAAGTCTATAAAGTGCGTCTCATCCAATAATGGGAATAATAATTATCAATATGTACTTGGCCGGGGTTTTGAAGAGCAAGGAATTACTTGACATTCAGTGGAGCAGTCGTGACAATATGCAAACTGAGAAGATCAGGGTCCTCATGTATAAACAGTGTATGACAGAAATGTTGCTAAGAACTTTCCACGCTCAAATCACATGTATAAACCTACACTTGGCTTAAAGCCACACGACTTTTCCACGGTACCTCATACCTTGTCATACGCAGGTTCTCTACTCGGTTTTGCAGACACTGGCTTCCACAAAGTAGTGCTACTGTTCCTGTGGTTACACCTTATTTTCCCTGACGCGCTTTATAAATACACTGAAACTAACCGCATATTGTTTATTAGTGTAACGGATCTGATTGTAGTTAACTCAGAATAATATAATGGTCCTGGGAACAGCCATAGTATTCCAAAATACCATAACTGCTTTAGCGTGTTAACTCTTCACTCTCCTTCTTCTTCTTTCAGCTCCACCTGTTAGAAGTTGCCACAGCCAGTCATCTTTTTCCATATTTCTCTCACTGCACCACTTGGAGTATTTATATCACTGTATCTGAGTGTGAATCACAGCAGCAGCTGATCGGAAAGAAGAACCATCGGTATCAGGCTCCACGCTTGTCTCAGCCGAAAAAAACGCTTTCAAAGCCTTTCCTGTCATGGACCTCGCGGTTCAGAAACAGTTTCATTCCAAGAACTTTAAACGCACAGCCAATCAAGTGCTCTTTTTTGTGAAACTGTTAGTACTTATAAGTACAATCACCTCACTGTAAACTTGCACTACAGTTATAATATCGCACAACCTGAACCACTTTATAAAGCGCGTATTTACATATGATGACGAAATCATTTTAAGGTGAAATGCAGCAACATATGTTTGTAATATTATACAGATAAAACTTTTAACTTTTAAATAATCTATATTCCTTCACTGGGAGTGTCGTGAAGGATAGAATAATTAAACATGTACTACGAAGATATTTCAATGTTCCTTGAACGCTTTGAAGAATCGGCTAAAGCCCCCAATTCTGATTGGGTATTTGGGGAAAGGAAAAGCAAGGACTGCAGGGCGGCTACACCAATATATATTGAATATAAAACAGAAAGAGAAAATAACAACACAGCTAAAAACGAAGCGACAAATTTCGCAAAAGTTAAATGCTTGTGTCATGAGCACGAGGCGGCTTTGCAGTGTATGCAACAAGCGTGGCCATCCACCGCGTATAAGCTACCATATTGACATTGGCAGGTGAAGGAGCCACCAATTCTTCCTCTGCCCAGTGCCACCATAAGCCTAGAGCTGCCCCTGAGTACAGCTGCAATAAATTATTTCATCGAAGGTCACACACAATCACTGCGCTGTGAAACTCATGTTTAATAACGTGCTTTAACTCCTATCATCATAAAAATGATATCAAATATACATCTCAGTATTTTAGTTATTCAGAGAGCTGTAATATCACAAATGTAATGGATTCTGTGTCCAGTTGGAGGAAGAGAGCCGCTTTAAGAAGCACATAGTGATTCACACACATAGGCACATAGAAGATCAAATACCAAACAAAGCATTTAACGTGCGACTTTAATTACGATGTGATTTGAGAAACTGGTTAATTAAACAATTTTAAGATGAAGTTTATGATGTTCTGCTTTAATGACAAAATAAACTACGTGATTAAAGTGGAAATGTCGAGATTGAAGTTGACATTTCGTGCTTTTTCCCCACCATGTGCCTTTTTTCTCTGTACCCTAATAAACTTTCATATGACACTCAGACAGTGGGCTTACAACTCGCCTTTTCACGGCGACTTTGATATGTGACTTCTTTTTTATTTCCGGCATTGTGAGATTTTGTGACTGTGAGCTTTCAAGTTTCTCCAACACGCTATGTCACTCGATCAACTTCCTTTTGTTGATTATACCACGGTTTATTTGAACAAATAGTACGTTTTTCATTTACCTCCACTTGGTATTTGCTGAAATTCTTATATTTTCCCCGTGCTTTTCCCATTGTCTTTTCACAGAAGGCTGTGCTTAAGGGCGATTTATATTGATTTGCATATTCAAAGAGGCGTAATTCTGGGAGGAGTTGGGGCGTTACATAATGCGGCGTGCACGCGTTAGTTTTCACGCTGATCGGGATTTATGTAGCGGAAGAACATGGAAGTTGGAGTTCGCACAGATTCCTGCATCTGGATTTTTCTGTGCGTAAGCACATTTCGGCTTTTGTGCTTACGCCAATGTATAGTGCGAGTTCTACGCGCGGCGTTATACATGAGGCCCCAGGACTCTCTGGAATGTCCCGTTTAATGTGCCCCAGCACTGATCTGTCAGGACCCTTAATAACCGCTACAGTTGGAGTGAGACCACCAGTCTGGAGTCTTCTTTTATTTTCTGAGGCACAGACCTAATCATCGATCCTGTGATGCAGGCAGAGACTGAAGAATCTCTAAGGAAACTGCCTTCCTTCTTTGGTATCTTCAAGGCATTTTTGTGACTTCCATCTTGAACCTTTCAGAAGCATTTAAGACGCCTTCTACTTTGTTGTCTTGTTTCGTTATCCCAGTTATCTCCTACAAGTGATGATTCTTGTTTCCATGTGTCTTCAATTCCTCAGTATCAGTGGTTGTGTTATTATAAGATGCTCCCTTTACTCCTCCTTTAGTCTATCACTTTGACTTTTTTCCTTTCATTAAATATTCACCAACCTCCAGAGCAGTACTGACTAGAACAGCTGTGACTTTCACTATGTGGAGTTTCCATGTGGCTTTTCCTTCAGCTCTTTGCACGTCTTGACTGGTTTGGTTTTCTAACACTAAATGCCATTCATTTCAGCTGATATCTAAAGTCCCTGTTAAACATTCATCTGCCACCAGCACTTCGGTATTTATTCTGACCTCCCATTCCTTTGGCCACTGACCTGTTATCCCCAAGCTTAGCTTTTCTGATGTGTCTGCCTTAATATTAAGTGACTTAGGTGCCTAAACCACTAAGCCTGTCAGAGCTCATTCATTGTTTGCCAGTGGACTAATTGTTGTTAGGCGAAGGGCACACTTGGGTGGCTCTCCTCCTGCATTTTGATGTCTCACAAATGGTGTGGATCCCGCCAACAGATGCTTATTGAGGTTAAACAAGGCCCTGCTTTAAAACTTTATTCCAGCCTTTAAGATGATTGTGCCCCATTAGTTTTTTAATTTGTTCTTTGAAGAGGCCATTCGTTCTCTCAATAAGTGCTGCTGCTCGTGGGTGATAAGGAATATGCCAAGTCCACTGAATTCCGGCTCCTTGACCCCACTCTTGTAAGTCTCTCCCGGTAAAATGGCTTCCTTGATCACTTTGAGTTTCTTCTGACACTCCATATGCTTGAATTATATGACTTCAGTCCATTAAGGAGCTGCTTTTCAAGTGGTGTGTACTTAGTCTGAGATCCAGTCAGCTGTCGGCTCCAAAAGCCTATGGGAACTCTTTCACTGCCGTGCTTTTGCCACAAGCTCCACGTAGCAATGTTGTTCTGCTCTGTGGCCTCAAGTTCAAAAGGTAAATTAGGTTTTCAAGGTCCCCGTCCTTGGTGTTGGACTGAGGCTTCTTTAGTTACCTCAAAGGCAGTTTGTTGTTTTTCTGTCCATTCAAACTGTTCCTTTGTCTTTATAACATCACATATTGGTCTTAAAATCAGTCCCAAAGGTGGCACAAAAGCTCTCCAGAAACCCATTAGTTCCTCAAATGATTGAGCTTCTTTTTTATTAGTTGGTGCCTGTAACTTATGCAAAGAGTCAATTTCTTTTTGAGGCACTCGTTTCTCTGGTCCAACCCACATCATGCCCAGAAATGTGACTTCTCAGGCCGGTCCTTGAACTTTGTGCTTATTAACAGCACATCCTCAACTTTCCATGTGAGTAATCAGAGCAGGTCGTGCATTGTTTACTGATGATTCATCTCATTAACGTCGCATCTTCTCCACCGCTGGGCAGGTAGCCAGGTCTCGTGCCACTAGTCCATGGCATAGCGTAGGGCTGTGTAGGTATCCTGTGGCAGGACTTGAAGGGTGTACTGTCTGTCCTTCCAAGTAAATGCAAACTGATCTTGACTTTGAGGTGCAATCAGAATAGAAAAGAAAGCATTAGCCCTGTCGATGACAGCATGCCACTCTCCTGCATTAGCCATGATGTCTTCTATGATGGTAACAATATCGGGAACTGCAGCAGTCAGCATTTAAACATCTATAATCTATTATCATTCTCCATGAAACATATGCTTTCCTCACTGGCCACACAGGAGAACTGCAATGGCAGACTGCAGGTTGAATAATTCCTACTCACAATAGCTCTTTCACTGTTTCTCAGATCTCTGGCAGACCCCCTGTTTCAAGTTTACAGGTGTGTCAGGTGCAGGAATCTCTAAGGGTGTCCATTTTACTTTTCCCTTTATTATCACTTTGACTGCTGTACACATTGAATTATGAATCTCGAAAGAAAATGTTCCCCATTCTATCTGTATTGTTCTCCCTGTGAGAATATCTAACCTCAGAATATATTCTGCCAATTCTGAAATGAACACGGCTGCTTTAAATGGGGGTGATTGTCCTATGGCTAATCGTACTGTGATCAGTTTAGCTTGTTTGTCTGAACCCACATACCCGTTTACATTTATGATTGGTCCAGAAAATTTGTATGGATACCCATCAATTTAAGTTACTTCTGCCCCAGTGTCAGTTAGTGACATGACCCAATTTGGTTTTCTCCCCTTACTACAATAAATTGTTAGCGGGATGTACGGGCGTCGGTCTCCTGTATGAATGAGCCGTACATCCCCACCCACAGGAGACCTGCCATCCCCTCAGTATGGTGGTCGGGGTGTGCGCCACTCTTTCCCAAAATTAAAATATCGTCTCGGCTTTTGTTCTCAGTGTGTGTTTTCTTCCTCACTGGCCGGTGCTGCTGGTGTAGTTCAGAACTCTTCATGTTTAGGTTTTCAGAGTTTGCCATCTTCGAAAAGTTCTGCAATTGGTTTACCGCTTATGTCATTTCTGTCTATCCCTACTTGTAGCAGATTCATGAATTATCCTTGCACGACTTATTTTTATTTTTTCACTTCCTTCTGTGCCTCTGACTGGTCTTTACCCAGTAGGTGCTGACACAGTAGCTCCCAGTTCATCTTACTGATCTGTCAGTGCTGCTACATCCCATACCGCCTGTTGATTAATTCCATCAAGCATAGATAACAGAGCCCCTTTTAAATGATGGGGTGCGTTTTTTATTAGTTGGCTACTCATGCCAGCAGTGAATGCTTCAGTATCAGGGCCAGCAAACACGGCTCCTTGTGCAGCTTTATAAATAGTCGATTGTACACCCATTTCTCAAAGCTGTTGAATTGCTTCAGAAGATGTGTGCTAAAGCCGGTTAACATCCTCCGTGTCTCTTGTGTCCGGCCACGTACGTCTTTCAGCGTTTACAGCAGCAGTTGCTGGATTATTTAGCCCTCGTAGTGTCTTTGGTATTTTAGGGTTTGTAGCAGTAGAGCCTAAATGTTTCAATTCTGCATTTGTTAAATGACAACTATCACCACCTTCGTCCCACATGCGCTATATTCACTGAATCAGGCTCACCTGACTTTTGCCCATACTACTTGCCAATTTCCATGAACTTGCCTTGGGTAAAATCTCGTATGATTTGTGTCAATCTGTGCTGTGCTGCAGAAACACCAAAAACTTCTCCCAACTGAAGCCTTTTTTTATCACGGAGTCAGACACCTTGAGTTGTATAGGCTAAAAAAATATATTGTTATTTGGAACACATCCATTTCATGTGTGTTCGGTATCTACAAAGATCTACTGTCTATGTAAGTGTAGGATGACAGAAATGTTGAACACATACCTAAAAGACAAACTTTTTCCATGTTTTAGTACTAACAACAAAATTTTGACATGAAGTGTATAATGTGTGAAGACTGAAGTCCAAATATCAAATAAACACTTTCAGAAAAGGTACAAGTATAACAGAAAAAGGGTTTTTTCAAAATAATAACCGAAGAAAAAGAAATTGTGTTACTGTGGCTTGTTGTCGTGACTTCTTTGTTAGTACAGCGGTATGAACGGCTGACTCCTATTCAGAAGGTCCTGAGTTCAAGTCTTCACGTGTCCCAAAATAAACATTTTGAGTAGTGAGCTGCTCTTATTGTTACTATTATACAATAAAAAATACATTTAATATGAGTCTGTAACAGCCGGTGTAAATGTATGGTACTTGTTTTATTCTCTCAGTCACATTCACCCTGACCTGACACTACTGTTTTCAAATAAAGACGTGCTATAACAGAGATGAACTCAGATCGGAGAAAGAGAACAGAAGCTCTCCCTGCAAGAAACGTCCACTCACATATAAGAACAACGCAGCTGCACCAGACGTAAAGGCGAAAGATGGCATCGTTTGGCTGCAGTAAGAGATCATCCTGTCAGTCAATGTGCAATATTATGGGCTTCAATGAAACAGCAGGGCATACAGAGCAGCCAACGTATCGTGCAATCTCCTGTTTGTGATTATGTTTTGTGATGGTCTTTACATAAGAAACATTATATTTTACTTAAATAAAAGCCAGATTGAATATTATTTACCTTGATTTATTTACTTATCTTCCTACAGCGTAAAGTCACTAGTAGACTGCCTGCTAACACTTTAGTACATGAACAATGGTACGAGAATGCAGTTTTTTGGGAGAGGTTTTTGCTATTTCTGTGGCAGTGGGAGGACTGGATAGGAGGCTGCTTGCTGCTTAGGCTCATGGAAACATTTACAAGACAAAAGACGCTGAAATGAGAGGTGCGAAGGGATTTAAGGTGGGGCGGATTTACAAGTTTTTATATAAGCTTTGGTAATTCTAGTGTTAACAGAAGCCACCCCAGTTCTCCAGTAGCTATCTGTTCCTTCTTGCCCTGGTCTTCTAACCCAAGTTCCAAGACTGCCACTTGCACTTTCAGGGACTGGTGTCTCCTTCCAGTTCGGGCCAGTCTATTGGAGCAGTATATCTATTAAATAACTGGGCCACGGATGTCCATGACTATCCCGGTATCTTCAGTATATGTCCAGTCCCTTCCTTGCCAACATTATCAGAAGAGTATTTTTAAAATAAGTGATAGATTATAAATATGATGCGGTTAGTAATTTTACCACAATCCTGTTTGTGATGCCAGTTGTGTCCCTAATGCCCCAGGAAATGAGTTCTTTCTAAATCTCTCTCTATATATATATATATATATATATATATATATATATATATATATATATATATATATATATATATATATATATATATATATAAAATACCCGAGCTTCGCAGGAGAAGTAGTGTGTTAAAGAAGGAAAGAAAAAGAAAAGGAAACATTTTGAAAATAACTAATTGTTTTGTCACTGTTGTGATGAGTGTTGCTGTCATATATACACACACACATATATACAGTACATACATATATATATATATATATACACACCTACATATACACACATACATATACATATACATACGCACACATATATAAACACAAATACATATATATATACACACACACACACACACATATACGTTCCTTTGTCTTTACAACATCACATATGGGTCTTAAAATCAGTCCCAAAGGTGGCACAAAAGCTCTCCATAAACCCATTTATTCCTCAAATGATTGAGCTTCTTTTTTATTAGTTGGTGCCTGTAACTTATGCAAAGAGTCAATTTCTTTTTGAGGAACTCGTTCCTCTGGTCCAACCCACATCATGCCAAGAAATGTGACTTCTCTGGCCGGTCTTTGAACTTTGTCCTTATTTACAGCACATCCTCGACTTTCCATGTGAGTGATCAGAGCAGGTCGTGCATTGTTTACTGATGATTCATCCCGTTAACATCGTACCTTCTCCACCGTTGGGCAGGTAGCCAGATCTCGTGCCACTTGTCCATGGCATAGCGTAGGGCTGTGTAGGTATCCCTGAGGCAGGACTTGAAGGGTGTACTGTCTGTCCTTCCAGGTAAATGCAAACTGATCCTGACTTTGAGGTGCAATCGGAATAGAGAAGAAAGCATTAGCCAGGTCGATGACAGCATGCCACTCTCCTGCATTAGCCATGATGTCTTCTATAATGGTAACAATATCGGGAACTGCAGCAGTCAGCATTTAAACATCTATAATCTGTTATCATTCTCCATGAAACATATGCTTTCCTCACTGGCCACACAGGAGAACTGAAATGGCAGACTGCAGGTTGAATAATTCCTACACACAATAGCTCTTTCACTGTTTCTCCAATCTCTTGCAGACCCCCTGTTTCAAGTTTACAGTTGTGTCAGGTGCAAGAATCTCTAAGGGTGTCCATTTTGCTTTTCCCTTTATTATCACTTTGACTGCTGTACACATTTAATTACGAATCTCGAAAGAAAATGTTCCCCATTCTATCTGTATTGTTCTCCTGTGAGAATATCTAACATCAGAATATATTCTGGCAATTCTGAAATGAACACGGCTGCTTTAAATGGGGGTGATTGTCCTATGGCTAATCGTACTGTGATCAGTTTAGCTTGTTTGACTGAGCCCACATACCTCTTTACATTTATGATTGGCCCGGAAGATCTGTGTGGATGTCCATGAATTAAAGTTACTTCTGCCCCAGTGTCAATTAGTGACATGACCCGATTTGGTTTTCGGCCACTCTTTCCCAAAATTAAAATATCGTCTTGGCTTTTGTTCTCAGTGTGTGTTTTCTTCCTCACCGGCCGGAGCTGCTGGTGTAGCTCAGAACTCTTCATGTTTAGGCTTTTCAGAGTTTGCCATCTCCAAAAGTTCTGCAATTGGTTTACTACTTATGTCATTTCGGTATATCCGTCCTTGTAGCAGATCATGAATTATCCTTGCATGACTTATTTTTATTTTTTCACTTTCTTCTTTGCCTCTGACTGGTCTTTGCCCAGTAGGTGCTGATACAGTAGCTCCCAGTTCATCTAACTAACCTAACAGTGCTGCTACATCCCATACCATCTGTTGATTAATTCCAGCAAGTATAGATAACAGAGACCCTTTTAAATGATGGGGTGTGTTTTTTTATTAGTTGGCAACTCATGCCAGCAGTGAATGCTTCAGTATCAGGGCTGGCAAATGCGGCTCCTTGTGCAGCTTTATAAATAGCTGATTGTTTCACTACTACGCGGGCAGAGCTGCAGGGGTTAGGGTTAGTATAACATAAAAGGTGATACCCCTCCCTAGTGATACGGTAAGAAATCACGTGGGAGAAATAACTTAGCTTTGTTTAATGTCAGCTTACACTGCACATGATACAAAGATGAATGAAGCCAGTGACAAGACCCAGTCCAGGAGTGGGTGCCCGAGGCATGGAGTCTCTCAGTTTCATCAGTGTGGTAGAAGGCATTTTCAGGAACAGGTGGCGGTATCTCCCATCCTATTGTTGGCTGTATAGGTGTATTGAGCAATGTGTCAAGGCATTATACTCTTTCTTCACGTTCAGGGCCCCCTTCGGATGAATTCCAAACAAGGCAACGATGCTTATTCGAGGATACAATTCCATGCTGACTTAAGAAATAGAACACAGTTACAGCATCTCTCAGTCTGACTGCATGCTGTCCATTTGTCCCAATCCATCTGCTAGCCTGGCCGTTCTGTGTGAGCCCCTGTGCTTAATCTGCCTGTGTGTCAACTGTGCATGTGCGGAGATAAAAAGCAGATTTATAAGATAGATTTGCACAGAGCACAGTGACGTATTAAACTTATGCTTACAGTTTCTCGGATGAATAAAACTTATTTTTTAAATGATGAGACATATTTACATCCTCTTTTACACAATGGTGTGGTAGTTCACTGCACTTTAAATTTCTGTTCTGCCCCTCTTCACTCCCCCATGGAGAGAGTTCATTTTAAATGTACCCCCATTTCTAAAAAACAATGTCCTAAGTAAAGAGTTTGAAAGCCATGGGCAGATTATTTTGAAACTGACGATGATACCACTGGGTTGTCCACCATTCAATTTAAAATGCACTTCTTTTAGGAGACAAGTTCACATGAATCTGAAAGACTTACAGGGTGAACTTGATGTGGTCCTTAAATTCAGCGCGGATGTTCTTTTTCTTATGTTGTATATCACCAGAATTGAATTTTTTTAAATGTGGACAAGTAGGTCACAAGGCTAACCAATGTAAGTGCTCTGAGGTGACAGACAATTCAAAAGTAAGCAGGAAGAACATTCAAAACTGTTTGATGATGAAGGTAGAAAATCCTCGGTCAGTTTTTCTGACATGAAGGATAAGTTAATGGAGGATCCTTGCCAGGATATTCAGGATCAAAGCAGTGCTTTATCTGTAATGATGGTGCAGTCGGCCCCTGAATGTGAAGTGTAGCCGGTGGTTGAGGCCGAGATCACACCCCACAACATGCAGAGTGCTGATGGCGTCCTGGAGAAGAACGCTCCGACTGTGGACGATTCAGAGTCTGCTGGCAATGTTACTGTTAATATGCACACACAAGTGACAGCACCAAGCTTCTTATGAGTACAGATGTGGGAAAAATAAATAAAGGAGTTCTGCTCAGTGTTGATATCAAAGAAACCAATATTAAACTAAAGAATGTTACGGCTGAGCGAAGTGCTGAGGGTGACATCGATAAGATGAGCACTCCAGCAGAAAACAGAGTGCAGTTCAGGAAACAGAGGATGTAACAGAGCTGGTAAAGCCCATGACATGAATAAGAAAAGATGCGTCCACTAACAGACCGGTAGCCATAAAGCACAATAAAGTCGAGAGCTCAGTCTATGCAAATGGCGGCCCTTTGAAAGTTCAGGGTGTGACTGAGGTGCCTGCAGGCACAAGTCCAATAAGTGAGGGTGAAGAGGGAGAAGGCAGTGACTCGTGGACATCTGTGAGGTGCAGTCTGTCATCTCAGCTAAACATCCCCGGTGGCTACAGCTATGAGAGCACAATTCATTTTTTGAAGTTTATTGAAGGCAATAGGGGTGTAAACTTCAGCCTCCATTTCTCTGATGTCCAACAGTTTCTGAGTTCATCTAAGGCGGACCTACAGTAGGTTTAAAAAGAACTGAAGCATGTCACGAGTAGATTTAAAGGTTCCCTCAAAGTCAAACTGATATGACACACTGCTGGGAATGCCATGCTATATCTTTATTGAATTTGATTTTCATGACTGTCTTTCTTTTCTGCTTTTTGATGCCTTTGTTCAATTTTGGCAAACTTAACATCAATGAATGTCAAAATACAAATAAAAACGAAAGCTGTTTTTGATTGTTTGAAAAGAAAACAACTTGGTATTATACTTTTGTCAGGAAACCCCCACAGATCCTGTTATCCAGGCAGACTGGCACTGAGTCTGGCAGGGGCAGGTGTTTTTAAGTCATGGGTCAAGTGTTAGTACCGAGATTGCCACTCTCTTTTCTGCTGGTTTTCCATAAGACTTGGCTAGCATGACAGAGATGGTCAAAGGCAGACTGCTAAAATGTAATGCCCGTTTAGATGGGAAAAAGTCTTGTTCTTCTCAAAGTTTTTTTTCCATTTGAAACTTCCTTTCCTTCACACTGGCACTTCAATAACAGTTTGTTGAAGGATGCCCATTTCCTCAGAGTTTCTGAGTTCTTCCAGAAGATGTCATGATCGACAATTAGCTCCTTTTCATCTCTGTGACAATGGAGGGACTGTTCAAAATCAAGTTATTATGTCAACAGAACACCCAGAATGTAACGCAGAACATGAAGAAGGTAATGGCGGAGATAGAGGACATTTTGGAATTCTCTTCACTTTTAGTCAGCTCTTTCAATGGCGGCGTTTTTGAGAATTTAAAAGCAAACAAACAAGAGGTTATGGACTTATTTGACAGACGGGTGCCCGGTGCTCTTGTGTGTGCACGGATTCAAGAATTGGCTCAAATGGATTCTCTCACACAGTACTTTTTTGAACTACAAAAAAAAATGCAAAATGATTCACTGTCTGAAAAATGAGGATGGGCGCATCATTAAAAAGTTTGAGGCCATCAAGACTCTAGCATTGAACTTTTATAAAAAGCGGTTTTGTGCTTTTGAGACCAGGAGCCTCCTAGAAATCCTGTCAAAAATTTGTAAAACAGAAAAAGAGCTTCTGGAAACAAACCTCAGCGTGGAGGAGTTGACTACGACCCCTGTAGACTAAACACCGGAAAGTCACCCGGAATAGACGGCCTGATGGTTGAGTTTTTTTTTTTTTTTAACATTTTTTTATTTTATTGGGAGCTTTAAGGAAAGAATACAAAATAATCAACTGCCATTGTCCTGCTGAAGGGCTGTGCTTGCTCTGCTTCCAAAAAAAGGTGATCTGTCCAGCCTTAAGAAGTGGCGTCCTGTTAGCCTTTTGTATCCAGGGCCCTAGCTAATTGCCTGTGGAGGGTAATGAGATGCATCATCAAGCAGGATCAGACCCTGCTGACAGACTCCACTGACAGACTGAGATCGTTCCTTCCCCACACTGTGTGACTCTTCGATTCCACCGGGGGGATAAACGTTGACATTGTGCAAAGTTATGGTCTGTTTTTATCTGCAATTTTGTCACTCTTTTACTTAATATTGTTTATTTTGTCAGTATGCCGCTGCTGGAGTATGTGAATTTCCCCTTGGGATTAATAAAGTATCTATCTACTGTGTGCCAATCTGGTCCATACTCGACAATATACGAGGGGGGACCTAAAAGAAATGAGACTGGCCTATTTGGCTATCAAAGAAGAAACTCTGAATCGGGCGAGAGTTTTCAAAAGGGTTCGCATTTCAAAAATGAAAATTTAAGCATTGATGTACAACCCCGTTCTGGACACCCTTCAAACAGCCAGAATGACAAAAACATTGAAAAATAAATGAAGAACGTCATTACACAATTGATGAGTTATCAGAAGCTACAGGAGGAACATGGAGCTCAGTTCAACGCATTTTGACTGAAGACCTGGGCATGAGGCGTGTTTCGGCCCAATTTGTCTCCCGTCTGCTAAAAGATGACCAGCAGAACACTCGACTCAATGTGTGCAAAGAATTGAAAATGGAGCTTGAAAGTGACCCAGACTTCTTCTCCAGGGTCATAACAGGTGACAAGAGTTGGTGTTACGGGTATGACCCTGAAACGAAACAAGCATGGTGCCAGTGGAAGAATCCCGATTCACCATGGCCCAAAAAAGCCAGACAGGTGAGAATGAAAGTGAAAATGATGCGGATTTGCTTCTTTGAAGTTAGAGGCATTGTGCACAAGGAATTTGTTCCAAGAGGTCAGACGGTCAGAATTGTGGCAGTTGGGTGAATGGCATGACAATACCACAGCGCACACAGTGTTGCGAATTCGCCAGTTTTTAACCAGTCAGGACATGACACTCGTGACCCCAATTACTAGATTTGGCCCCCTGTGACTTTTTCTTGTTCCCCAGAATGAAAAGGGACTTGAAAGGGCACCAATTTAACAGTGTGGAGGACGTGATCGCTGCTTCGACAACAGCACTAAATAGCATCCCAGTTGAAGACTTCCAAAAATGTCTTGATCAGTGGAAAAGGATATTGGACAAGTGTGGGTCTTCCAATAGGAAGTTCTTTAAAGGAGACTAGTACATTTTTCAAAATATTTTAAATAAAATGATTGCTTTTGAAAAAGTCTCTATTTTTTTGGCTCCCCCCTCGTATATCTAGCACAAGACCAAATTGTAACTTCAAAGACAGGACTGATCTCTTTAGATCAAGAAAAAGCTTTTAACAGAGTGGGTCAGAAATATCTTTTAAAGTCCTGGAGGCTTTTGGGTTTGGGTACTGTTTCGCTAAATATAATGAAATACTTTATACAGATGTATTTGGCGCCGTGAGAGCTCCCTTCTCTGTCACCAGGGGTATTTGCCAGGGCAGCTCTACTCTTCACCCACTGAGCCCTTCTTGAGCAGCTCAGACGTCATCTTTCTGGTTTCTGCATTCCTGTTGTTACTATGTGGATGATGTGACTGTTTGTGTCCTCTTCTTCTGAGGTGAACACTTCAGTCGGCTACTTAATTGTTTCTCACAGACTAAAAGTTAAACTGGTTAAAAAGCAATGCACT
>NW_024383268.1:0-24890 GCF_016835505.1 Polypterus senegalus
CTTACCAAATCTCCACCTATGCAGTAGTGGTTTTAATTTCGTTAAAAGTTAGATATTTTAATTATTAATTAAAAAGTATTAATAATCACCTTGAGAAGATAGCCATTACAAGTCGGACATTTCTACTATTCTGTTCCACTCTAACATCTTTCTGCACTGAAGGTCACTGCTGTGTATCAGTCACAAGTCACTAGATAGAAAGAGCTAAAAAATTCAGATTGATAGCGAGGCACTGCAAGGTCAGGTCTTCCGTAGCAGGGAAGTGTCATTCTAACCTTTGAGCTTAAACATCACATCCACAGTTTATATACTGCAGCCTCAAGAAAATGTTATTTTACATCTGACACAAAGAACCACAAAATAAAGTTGGTCTTTGTGTAACAACAGGGGTGCAATATAATTTTAATATATTGCTGGAAGAAATATATATATATATATATATATATATATATATTGTCACACTGCGCGCATGGGAGGCAGCTAAAGGGCTTGAGTGAAGGCAGTTGGAGGCATGCCGGGTGTGGCAGAGTGCACTGACTCTTTTCTCCCTTGCCTGTAGACCATCCCGGGGATTTCACCTGGATCACCTGACATCACTTCGGGACTGAGCCAATGGAAGTCGGCCACACCAGCTCCAGTCCCTCTGATGTCACCTCCGCTGAGCCAATGGTGGAAGACCACGTGCCGGATCCATACGACCTCACTTCCTGTCTCCCCCTTTAAAACCTGCCCCTTTTCCTTTGTTTCTTTAGTCTTGTTTTGGACTCGGTTGTGTGCACTTCAGTGCTCTGTATTTTAAAGAAAACGACTTTTGCAGCCAGGATACCACAATATACGGGTGGCTGCCCCAACTCTTTATCTGTCAATGTCTCGTTCTTGTGACAGTGGCGTAGTCGGCAGGATGGAGAAGTCCCGGAGGAGAAGGGGACAGGACCTGCAATATACCCAGGTGGGAGCGTACCGGGGCCGAGTATTCAGGCGGGGAGGGGGCCCCGTGGTTCGGCGTGACCGGTGCGGGCTCCGCTCCGGCACTCATAACTAGCCCATCTGGAGTGGCCAGGGAGTGTGCGGGTGGGCCTCACAGAATTGGGCTGCCCTGGAGGGGAGAGGCAAAAGGGACTCAGTATGCTCTCTTGGGGAGAGTGCCTGCCTTCCTGCGAAACCAAAGCCCCATTTACCACCTAGGGGTGCCCCAGACTGGCAGGTGAATAAAATAAAAGCATGGAGGTTGGACCCTGAACGGCCAACCAACAAACAAGCCTGGTCCTTATGGGCAATGGTAGGGCATTGGCTACGGCCATTTGAAAACACGCCCTACCAAATAATAGAGCAGGTAGCTTGCTATCTGCTCCTGGAAGCGCTTCCCCGTGGCTTCACCCAGCCGGTTTGGGGCGGCGGTTCAAGAACATGGCTGAGCTCATAGAGCTTATGGAGACGCAGAGGGCGGCCTCACACTCTGGGGAGCAGAACCGTCCTCATGTCAAACTCAGCCGGGTATGTTCCAAGACCTAGCCCCACCCTGTACAATCCGAGCCGATGGCGTCCGCGCTGGCGCGCGCAAACCGCTTGGAGGCAAGGAGGAATGCAGGTGGAGGGTGAGGAGGGTTGGTGTGCTCTGGCTAATCCGTTGGCGGTCCCACATACTGGCGTGGTGATCGTCAACGGACACAAGACCACAGGTTTGTTCGACTCCGGCAGCAACATTTCAATTGTTGCCGCCGCTTTGTGCAACCGCAACAGTGGCTAAATTTAAGACCGGTATAACCTGTGTCCACGGAGACATCCGCTGGTACAGGTCCGCCGCTGTGTCATCAGTTACGGAGGGTCAGTTCGTAAGCTCACCGTAGCGTCCTACCTGATCCTCCACACCCGGTGATACTAGGGCGGACTGGTCTAAAATCAAAAGCGGTGAGACACATACCACTCCGGGGTTAATTTGGGCCTCGTTATGGACGGAGATAACCCGTCTCAAGCTGCCTCCACGCCGTGTAATCAGCCGGCAGAGAGAGCGAAGCAGTCGCCCTGACTGACGTGGCAACTCCGGGCGTCGCGGGCTA
Source organism: Polypterus senegalus (assembly GCF_016835505.1). NCBI lineage: Eukaryota > Metazoa > Chordata > Cladistia > Polypteriformes > Polypteridae > Polypterus > Polypterus senegalus. The sequence continues at coordinate 2,058 of NW_024383268.1, forward strand.
ACACGTCATCCACCAACGCCGCGGGCGGGAGGAAACCACGCCCATTGAGGTCGCTGACCCTCTCTCCGTGTTGCGGTTCCAATTTAAAGAAACGCCGGCTTCTTTTAGAAGGGAGCAATGGAATGATGACTCCCTGAAGTTTGTAAAAAATGCAGTGGTCCTTGTCAATGGCCAGCGCACTAATCAGTCGATGCCACAGGGCCCCTACTTTGTGCTAGATAATGACCTCCTTTACCGTGTAGCAATGCATGACGGGCAGGAGACGAGGCTGCTGCTAGTGCCGCGTACCTTCCGGCGGCAGGTCTGTGAGCTAGCACACGCCCACCTCCTAGGTGGCCACCTGGGCACCGAAAAAACTCTGGAGCGGATCAAGCTCCGTTTCTACTGGCCAGGAATTAATGAGGAGGTTCGTCAGCTTTGGCGCTTCCTGCCCGGAGTGTCAACTGCGACAAATTCCTAGGAGGGACCGTGCTCCTCTCATTCCTATTCCACTGATTGACGTTCCCTTCCACAGAATCGGGTCGACCTGGTGGGACCCTGGAGCCCTCAGCCCGAGGACACAAGTACATTTTAGTCCTCGTGGATTACGCTACGATACCCGAAGCTGTTCCGTTGCGCTCAGCTACCTCTAAAGCCATCGCACGGGAATTACTAGGGGTATTGGCGTGGGGATCCCCAAAGAAGTCTTGACAGACCAGGGGACCCCCTTCACCTCGGAAACGTTCAAGGAGACTGCCAGATTACTGAAAATAAAGCATTTAAAGACCTCGTGTATCATCCTCAAACCGGCGGATTAGTAGAGAGGTTTAATCAAACTCTCAAGCAAATGCTGCGTAAGGTGGTCAGCGAGGATGGAAGGAACTGGGATCAGCTCCTCCCCCTCGTCCTTTTGCCTATCGGAAGTCCCACAAGCCTCCACGGGGTTCTCCCCTTTTGAACTACTATAGGCGACAACCTCGGGGCATATTAGATATTTTGAAAGAAGGCTGGGAAGAAGAGGCTCTTCCCTCCACAAACATACTGGAATATATCGCGCAGTTACGCGATAGATTTGGAAAAATTCGGCCTGTCCTTAAAAGTCACATGGAGGAGGCTCAAGCAGCACAGGCCGGTACTACAACCGCGCACGTCTCTTCGGGAGTTCCGCCCGGGAGATCGGGTCATGGTCCTAGTGCCTACCTCCCACTCTAAATTGCTTGCCCACTGGCAGGGCCCCTACGAGAGTTAAGGAGAGGAAGGGACTGGTCGACTATTTGGTGAGTCAACCCAATCGTCGGCCAAAGGAGCGGGTTTATCATGTGAACCTGCTGAAACCGTGGAAGGACAGGGACCCCGATCCCTCCTCCGGCCAGCCCCGCTCACTCTTCGCCACACACACGACCTTAACCGGCACGGACTTAAGTCCCAGACAGCGGCAGGAGCTGGAAACAGTTATCCGGACCGTTGGGAGGTAGTCAGTGAGACCCGGAAGGACCTCTCTGATTGAGCACAACATCGTGACAGAGCCCGGGGTTGTTGTCCGAGAACGCCCGTATCGTCTTCCCGAGGCAAAAAAGGCTGAAGTGGAGCTTGAGATCAAGCGCATGCTGGAGCTAGGTGTGATTGAGGAAAGTTATAGTCCCTGGTCCAGCCCCATTGTGCTCGTCGGTAAGCCGGACGGAAGTTGGAGGTTCTGCAATGACTTCCGTCGGCTTAATCAAGTCTCCCAATTTGATGCTTATCCAATGCCACGCGTGGACGACCTCCTCGAGAGGCTTGGACAGGCTCAATACCTGACCACACTTGACATGACGAAAGGGTACTGGCAGGTTCCTTTAACGGACCCGCGAAGGAAAAACCGCGCTTAGTACCCCTAGCGGACACTGGCAGTATCGTGTCCTTCCATTTGGGTTACACGGGCTCCAGCAACCTTTCAGCGTCTGGTGGACAAAGTGCTTCGGCCTCATAACTCATACAGTGCTGCCTACCTGGATGACGTGGTCATCTATTCCAGCACATGGAAGGAACACCTACAGCATGTCCAAGCGGTATTACGGACACTTGGTGAGGCGGGCTCGGATTAATCCCAAGAAATGCTTCTTCGGATTAAGCAAAGCCAAATATTTAGGCTACCTGGTGGGTTGGGGTACCGTAAGGCCACAGTGCTCCAAAATTGATGCCATTCTGAAATGGCCCCGTCCGCGAACCAAGCGGCAAGTCCAAGCCTTTCTCGGGTTAGCCGGGTACTACCGCCGGTTTGTACCCCGGTTTTCGGAGAGCGGCGCTTGACGGATTTAACAAAGAAGAGGGCCCGAACATTGTGGTATGGACTGAAAAAACAGGCGCTGCATTTAGTGACTTAAAGCAGGCCCTTACGCCCACACCTGTTTTGATGGCACCTAACTTTTCTTTGCCTTTCATCCTCCAGGCGGACGCCGGACACAGGCCTGGGCCGTGCTGAGCCAAAGCGTCGATGGTGTGGAGCACCCCATCATGTTCCTGAGCCGGAAACTGTTGGACCGGAGACCAGGTATGCTGCGGTGGAGAGGGAGGCTCTGGCGATTAAATGGGCGATTACTCAGCTGAGGTACTACCTGTTGGGCGGAATTCACCCTTGTCACGGACCATGCACCCTACAGTGGATGGCCCTCCACAAGGAGTCGAATCCGCGGGTCACCCGGTGGTTTCTTGACCTGCAGCCGTACAAGTTTTCGCTCGTTCATCGCCGGGCGCTCCACGCCAACGCTGATGCTCTTCTCGGGTTCACGACCTCTCGGTTAGGTCGCCCGACCCGCCGGGTCTGGGCTAAGGGGGCCTTGTCACACACGCGCATGGGAGGCAGCTAAAGGGCTTGAGTGAAGGCAGTTCGAGGCATGCGGGGTGTGGCAGAGTGCACTGACTCTTTTCTCCCTTGCCTGTAGACCATCCCGGGGATTTCACCTGGATCTCCTGACATCACTTCGGGACTGAGCCAATGGAAGTCGGCCACACCAGCTCCAGTCCCTCTGATGTCACCTCCGCTCTGAGCCAATGGTGGAAGACCACGTGCGGATCCATCGACCTCACTTCCTGTCTCCCCTTTAAAACCTGCCCCTTTTCCTTTGTTTCTTTAGTCTTGTTTTGGACTCGGTTGTGTGCACTTCAGTGCTCTGTATTTCTGAAAGAAAACGACTTTTGCAGCCAGGATACCACAATATACGGGTGGCTGCCCCAACTCTTTATCGGTCAATGTCTCGTTCTTGTGACATATATATATATATATATATATATATATATATATATATATACACAGTATATATTGTGGAGCCGACCGGACACAGACAGCTGGACATGTTGTTAATCACCACCACATGTATTTATTTACAATATTTACAAATATAATGTCACTAAGACCCAGTCCATTTAGTGCACAAATACCCCAACACACAGTCCTGGCCACAAAATGCCTTTCTTCGGGCTGCCTCCACACCTCTTCTGCCTCGTCCTGCTTCCACCCGACTCCAGCCTTTTATATGGTCCCGGATGAGCTCCAGGTGGTTTCGGCACTCCCCACGCCCCAACGGCAGCTCACCGGGTGTCCTCCTTATCTTCCCACCAGCACTTCCTGGTGTGGCAGAAGTGCTGAGGTAACAGGTCCCCAAGGCATTGGGGCCTCCTGGCGGTGACCACGGGCCCCTGCAGGGTGGGGCTTCCATGCCCTCAACCCGTGGCCCCCCAAAGCAACCAGGATGGCGGCCCCCACGTGATCCAGGGTGGGCGAGACCCACATCCGGTCCCTCACGGCCGGGTCGTTGCCCCTGGCATCCCTGACAATATATATATATATATATATATATATATATATATATATATATATATATAAACATCAAAAGCTACTAAAACAAAGAGCATCTGGTGTTTGAACTATGAGAAAACATAGGACAAGTAATATACGTTTTAAATTAGGTGTTATCACTGAGCACCGATTTCATGCATATTCCACATACAGAAACTTCAAAACTAAATTAAAGTTAAGAAAAGCCTGTTTTACAAAATAGACAATATGATTTCAAATAAGATCAGACAATGTGATAAATATAGAACATTAATATAAATGTTGTTGTGCTATGATAATCCTCTATTCTTGTTTTAACAAGAATAAAATTAGCTCAGCTCACTGAGTAAATAAATACTGTTTTCCAAAATAAATGGATTCCTCTAATGCTAGTAAAATCAAGACACAAAAGTGTAAATGACTAAGGTGTGGGACTATAAATGACTGAAATCCTGAGTCCAAACGCTGACTACGACTATCTGCATGCTGCAGTAAAACTCACGTTGCCTGCCTGTGTTTCAGTGTTACTGAAGCTCTGTAACTGAAAAGCACTTTGGAATTTTTCTTGCTAGAGAAAGCCGCCATATAAAGATTGTGCAATATACACAATAGTGCAATGTGAACCAATGTATATACAGCTTATACAGTATCACCATTCATAATTAGTTTACAGTACAGGCCAAAAGTTTGGACACACTTCCTCATTCAATGTGTTTTCTTTATTTTCATGACCATTTACATTGGTAGATTCTCACTGAAGGCATCAAAACTATGAATGAACACATGTGGAGTTATGTACTTAACAAAAAAGGTGAAATAACTCAAAACATGTTTTATATTCTAGTTTCTTCAAAATAGCCACCCTTTGCTCTGATTACTGCTTTGCACACTCTTGGCATTCTCTCGATGAGCTTCAACAGGTAGTCACCTGGAATGGTTTTCACTTATCAGGGTTATTTAGTGGAATTTCTTGCTTTATCAATGGGGTTAGGACCAGCAGTTGTGTTGTGCAGAAGTCAGGTTAGTTGGACGATCATTTATTTTTCAACAGGACAATGACCCCAAACACACCTCCAGGCTGTGTAAGGGATATTTGACCAAGAAGGAGAGTGATGGAGTGCTGTAAATGGTCATGAAAATAAAGAAAACACATTGAATGAGGAGGTGTGTCCAAACTTTTGGCCTGTACTGTATATACTATAGTCTTTATTTAACCAGGTAAGTCAACTGATGATAAAAAAATAACACATTTCTAACATAAATAATCTGATGTGTGCAGGACCCAGGACTTAGGCAGAAAACAGAAAAGAGCCCTGGCTGGTTCAACTGTCTGTCATAAAATTCACTCCAACACTCACACACATTTGCTTGAAGACCTTTAGTTTTACAGCTTATGTGTCGGCGTGGGAAGCAACTGGAATCCCCAATATAAAGGAATATATTTTGTTTTAAATGTCATTAAATCATGGATGCTCTTTGCTGATACCTGTTCCAGTTATGGCAACTATACACTTTAGTGCCACAAGGTGCTTTCTGTTGTACATTATGAAGGAAAGAGAAGCATGATTATGTTCCCCTAGTTTTGAATTTGTCATTCTCTGAGGCACATCATTTAGGAAATCTGGGATGCTGGAGGATCTGAAAAATCAGAATCAGAATAAGCAACTGCACTTGGGCACATACTGGCATAGCATTAAAGTCAATTCAGTTCAGTTGTATTTATTATATTCTTATTAAGTGCACTTCTGCTTATGAGCCCAACACACAAAATAACAACTTCAAATATAGTAAAATATGTACATTTTAAAATATAAACTAAAAAGCATAATGAAATATACATTCTGCTGCTTCAGGAAAACACACTTTCCAAGAAAAATTAAATTAAGGTAATGCAGCAATATACAAATCCTTATGTTAATAAAAGTCTTTAATAAACGTTTTCTGCTTTATACCTCAGGCTGCTTGGGAAAGATCCAGCTCCTTGCGACCCTGAATTGAATTAACCAGGTTTACATTATGTTTATACATATTACTAGCTGTGTTAACCAGCTATCATAAGAGAATGGGCCTCAGTTATAATGCTGTCAGTTAATATTTGTAGGTTTTTTACCAAAGGCTAATATTATTGGCAGATAGTGTCATGTTAATGGTTAGGGCTTTGGACCTAAGGCTTCAAACCCTGAGATTGTGGGTTCAGATCCTACTTCCTAAACATGTCACTTCACCCGCCTGTTCTCCAATTGGAAAAGTAAAAGACTTGTAATGAGTTGTATTTCAGATGTTGTAAGTCATCTTTGATAAAGGCATCAATCAAATAAGTAATACTCGTTTGAATTGAAATCAGTAGGAATTATGTCAGAACTGAGTATATATTAATATCATTATTAGATGTTCATGATTTTCTTTTCTTTACGTTACTCACTCCAATTTTTTTGTGTGTGTTTTATTGTGTTGTATACTTTCACTGTCTTGTTTTCATTTCATTGTCTTGTATTATTTTTTTGCCAAAGCCATATCCTGATAATAAAGTTCTTACACATCATTTTAATTTATTACAAATAGCAATGACATTTACAGGCTGCACATTTAAGCAGCCCATGTAAATGAATTAAATGCTAGTTTTTCTAGTACTCGAAGAGGAAGAAAATAATTGCTAGTATTATGCTTTGGAGGCTTTTTAAATAATTGTGGGCATCTGGCATGGGGCCTCCTTGTTCAAATTAAGCAGATGATCATGTAAATGAAAGCAATTTTGGAGGATAGGAGGAGTCCCCTTTCAAAGTCTGTAGATAATATATATTACAGTGGAGTAGCTCATGGTGAACCCATAAAGTTTAAATTTACACCTCTGTCCCTGTTGTGTTAGATTCGTTAATGCCACTTACACCTCTGCTTCTCTGTCTATCCTTTTGGCTGGCTAAGCAACAGTAGTGCACACAGCCACAGTGTTTGGCACCAGCATTAAAGATTTATAGTGCTTGCTTACAACTGAGAATGGCATCTTTCTTGAGCTTTGACAAACTTTCTATTTTCCATTTTACACCTCACTGCACATGACAAACGTGATTACATCAGTGTCCAGGACGCCACCTCTTCTTCAGTCTGTTCACTCTATTGGTTAGTGCTGCTGTCAGTAAGTTCTTACATAAAGCTCTCTGCCAGTGTCATGAAGAGTATGTAAGTTAACGTAATATTAATAAATATTGGAAAAAAAATGTAATGGCTAATTTTCTTTTCTCTGTAGCATCACTAAATTTTAATCAAATCAGTCAAAGCATTTTTTGTGATTTTGGGGTAGGCCTATTTAGTTTTTATATTGTGTTGGGGGTTTACCCTAAATATTGATATATCAAAATGTCCTTTCTTAGCAGGTGCCTACTGATGTAGATGGACACTTTTACCAAATGTCATCATTTTAACTAAATGGAAAATTGTGTTTTTGTTGATAAGTGAGTGAATGCGTCAGTCAACGTTTAATTTTATATATATATAGATTTTTGTTGAGCATCATTTATAAATGTAACCCACCAAGCCTCCTTTTGGATTGTAATTAAACAAACTCTCCAAACAGAATGCATAGAGTCAAACAAAAATACAGAGACATGATTTCCTAGTGCTCATTGTGTTCCATTTCCTTAAGGCCCTCAGTAAAAAGTTGTCCTGTAGAATTCTGCGACACAAAATAATGAAAGTGATGACAAAATCATTTTTGAATCTGTGATAAACATATACAGTAACTTCCTGAAATTCCTTCTCTGATAGACACAATTGAATCAATCTTTACTATTATTCTCATGTTGCAACCAATGGTACAAAACATATATTATATAAAGAAAGGTAATTTTAAAAGCATTTCTTTAAAATAAAGATTGATTGATGCTTGAAAACAAACCACCATCTCAATGAATGAGCTCTTTGGACAGTAAGGAACATGTCGTTGACCTTCAGACTCAATTCCATAGTTGAGATACTGTATGGAGTTATAAAAGTAATGATTCAGTAATATTTGCAGTCAAAATGTCACAGATGATTTTTAGTTTAGTTCTGCAAAATCCAATGTAAAATACAGAGAAAATACTACCTGACCATGATTTTTTTTACAAATCAGAACTGGTGAGTCTCCTTCACCATTTGCAATTACAGAACCTTTAAATATATTTCATCGGAGCATGATGAAATTGGCGTAACTGTGCATCAGCATTTTATAGTCATTCAGTTGGACAGGTAGTAGTTCCAGATATGCAAGTGTAATGATTTTTTTTTTATCATGCATGTTATTAAAAATCATCCCCTGATATATGAAATATTTAAACTGAATTTTATGTCATTTTAGTTCATAACAAAAAGAGAATCATTAACCGTTAAATTGGGATGCTATTATTTGACTATAATTGAAACTCTGCTGCTTTGCATTTTTATGTTGGATACTTCTAAATAAAATATATGCTTAGCCTTTGTTGCTTACTTTTTCTTATGTAAATTTGACCTTTAATTTTTTTTTTAATCATGGCATATTTTTGTTTGCGCAGCATCTATGTCAGAATAATGTAATGCAGTCAGAATAATAATATAGAGTATACAGTATATTATTTGTAAAATTAGAAATGAAGGAGAATAAATCTGTTAAATGTTTTTAACCAATATTAATACTAAAAAAATAAAATTAACAAGGTGATGAAAAGGGCATTTTGTATATTAATATTCTACAATAGAACAAGCTTAACAGATTTACCTGTTAAAGCAGTGGCACATAATCCTTTTTCATCTTCATTCTAGTTTTGTTGCCCTTAATTGCTTTTACGTTTTTGTAACCAGATGTCAGTTAAAAATCAGATGGAAATAAAAAGATACTGTAGTTAAAAGAAGATCAACTAGTTTAAAGTGATCTTAATAAAGTAGATATACAGTATGTATAAAATACATAGCCAGAAGTTAGTAGGTTAAGTTGATGAATTATAGAGCACACATATCTGATCTACTTTACAAAACATTTGGTTTAATTATTAGTTTTATTTATTTATTTTGCAGACATCTTTATGCAACATGACTTACATAATTAATGTACAGTATGAATACAACACACTTGATTAGAAGACAGAACACTCATAAGCATTTGGAAACAAAAATTGAAGAAGAGCACAAGAAGCACAATGCTGTATTTGGCCCCTTGGCCAGACAAAAAGTTAGAACCCAGTGCCTACATGGCTTGATGGTTGATTAGGTTAGTGTAGCTGCAGATATACAAGGAGAGAAGAGTGTTAAAATACTTATATGGTATCAGGATGTTTTGCAGAGAGATTTGTCATTATGAAGTTCCTGAACTGTCGCTGATTAGGAGAAGCTTGAGTGGTCATGGAAAGCTTAAAGGAACATCCATCCATTTTCTAACCCGCTGAATCCAAATACAGGGTCACGGGGGTCTGCTGGAGCCAATCCCAGCCAACACAGGGCACAAGGCAGGAACCAATCCTGGGCAGGGTGCCAACCCACCGCAGGACACACACAAACACACCCACACACCAAGCCCAATTTAGAATTGCCAATCCACCTAACCTGCATGTCTTTGGATTGTGGGAGGAAACCGGAGCACCGGAGGAAACCCATGCAGACACGGGGAGAACATGCAAACTCCACGCAGGGAGGACCCGGGAAGCGAACCTGGGTCTCCTAACTGCGAGGCAGCAGCGCTACCACTGCGCCACCGTGCCACCCCACTTAAAGGAACACTCTACTCAAAAATAAGTTTTTTATATGTTGCTTACACCATATAGTTTGTAGTGATGTTTGGAAAAAAATTAATCTCATGATTTCATGAAAAATGGACATCACACCATTTGTAAGGGAAACATATTTGCCAACTAAATCGTTACCAAACAATTTCTTCACCAATGTGTTTGTAAAGGTGTGAAATTCAACTGCCATGGGAAACCCTGAAAAAAACCTGTTCAAGTTAGAGTACCGATTATTTTCAAAAAATCGATTTTTTTAAATTGAGCCTTAAGTAACTTGTGAGGGGTCAAAAAATAAGGGTTTTTTCATGATTCTGAGTTGATTGTTAGCATTTATATTTCACCACAAAAACTCTATTGTAGAAAAATAATTTATATATATATATATCTCATATTCTACATTTGAGTCTAGCAATATGCATGATGAAGACGCGTTACAGCCTATGTTCAATTGCTTTACCTGTGAAGGCCTGGATCCTGAACACGACTGAGAGAATGAAAAGTGAATAAAAAAAAACTAACCCTTACAAGTATCATAAATTAAACCGGCTGTTACACACTGAAATCAAATGTATGTTTTTATTCTAAAATAGTAAGAATAAGAGCAGTTTACTTCTCAAACTGAATCGTGCGGGATAAACTCATGACCTTTTGAATACTAGTCAGCGGTTGATACCATTACGCTTAGCGTGTAGCTGTAGTAATGTATGTGTCAATGTAGCATGCTAAGGCTGCTTTTTTCTGCAGTTATATTTTTGAATAAAAGCAGACTTGTTCTATTATATTTGTACCTTTTGTGAAAGTGTTTGATATTTGGACTTCAGGCTTCATACATTATATAGTTTATGCTTACATTTTGTCATTTACTACTACAATATGAAAAACGTTTCTGTTTTAAAAATGTGTTTACACGGATTACTGTAGAAACGGAACACACGTGCAATGCGTGTATTCCAAATAATGATCTATTATTTCCACTCTAAAACTCCACTTCACTCCCAGATAATCAATCAAGGCATGAGCTGGGAGAAGTTTGTGCACGTTCTAAGTCGGTGGGGGGATGGAATAGCCGGCTGCTTGCAGCTTTTCTTTTATCAGCACATTTAGATTAACAAAAGAAGCTGGCGGAGAGGTGAGAAAGGTTTTAAGAAGCGATTTAAGGTGGGACGGACCTACAAGTTTTTTCGTAGGCTCTGGTAATTCTAGTGTTAAGGCATGTCAACCTCAGTCAGAAGTATTGCCACACCAATTGGGGCTTGCCATACAACTTGATCATAGATTTGTGTCAAAATGGATGCTCTACGAGTTACACCGGCTGGGATAAATTGAGTCTACTTGGAGACACAAAACTACATATACTGCTTCCAGATACTTATGGCACTCTTGACACCATTGTGGAAGAAACCGATGATCAGATCAATGATAAGGGTTGCGGTTGATGCTGCACTTGAGGATCTATCAGTGATGACAGCCAGTGACAGTGAAATGTCAAGTAACAATCAGGTGGTCTCTATGGAGGTTGGGGAAACAAACAATGCAGTCATTCAGTTTGTTGGAGACAATATAGATTTAAACATTGTCTCTATTCATGGAAACACTCCCTTCCACTCAATGGGTTGGATCAAAATCACCTCTCTGGCACCACATTTGCCAGATCCACAGACAACAGCAGCTGTCCCCAAGGTGAAGTTGAAGGCACTCGATAAAGCTAAGATCCTGAGAGGAGCTGAAGTGAAGATTCTTCCATTTACCAACAGGAAACAGACAGGAATAAACACCATCATGTTTCTCCCCATTGCTGAGCTCTCCTCCTCTCTGGATCATGACCTTACCTCACTCTGGGTGACACACTCTGGGCAGTGGGGTGGGTGATCAAAGCCCAGGATCCTGAGTTCCAACACTCCAACTGGAATGGCTGGATGAAGAGAATCCATGCAAATGATGCAAAGCAGAGCACACAGATCAACTTCCTCCCAATCATTGAAGGTGACCCTAATGACCTCAACACCATCTTTACCACTCTCAAAAAGTGCATACGACTCTCTGCTAACAGAGTCGCTATAGTGACCTTTGATCTTCCGATTTGGCTGAAGGCTGTGGATATCATAAAGCAGGCAAATCTACCGTCATTGTAAGGTTGGGAGAATTTCACCTGCTGAAGTCTTATCTTGGATCAATGGGTAACATCATGGAGGATTCTGGACTACTAGAGGTGATCCAGTTGATCTATCCTGAAGTACGACAACCAACCACATCATGGATGGAGCATGTTTTAACAAGATAATCCGTGCCCACCTCCTCATCGATGTAGCCATCTATCAGCACATCATGAAACTTGCCTTTACTGAGGGGAGTGGTGACATGAGGACCTTCATAGAGAAGGTGGCTGATGTTAAAATGGGAGCTAGACATACAGACCCAGTAGTGGCAGTGTTTGAGCAGAGGTTTGAAGAAACCTTCAAAAAATTCGCAGAAGGAGGAAGAATACCTGCACTCTGGGTACAGTACCACCACAGGTAGATGTGATCAAGGTCTTTATCAGAACCGGCGACTTGCAGACCACAAAGGGCATCTGTCCTGCATTGTTACCCTGATGCTTGACATCTTTGCTGCTGCAGGCCATCATCGATACGCCAAAGTTTAGAAAGTTTCACTGCCATGTTGTCTGTTACTCCAGCCATGAGTGGTCCGGCACTGGGTGTGACATCTGCATTGAGCAGACATTAATGAAGGCAGCCAAGTCAGAAGGTGGACTGAGCAGAGAGATAATGAGAAACAGTGTTTCTGGCCACAAGTGCTGGGTGATAACCCTCAGTCACTTCTCTGATGTCAAACAGTGGATGGAAACATGCTCCATTCCACAGAGACCTTGAAAAAACACAGACGAACCAAGATGCAGAGACAGTTGAACTTGTCCTAAAATGGTTATAGGAGAACAAGCCATTCGACAACAAGGAGTTGCTTGTGGCGTTCTTAACAGGATTCACAAGCAAAGGAAATGACTCAGTCAATGCTGAGAGAGCAGCTGAAGTAGGGATGGAGATGCAGATCAAGCTGGATAGACAGTCAGTGACATCGACCATGGATGTCAAATCAAAGCCCTGTCATCACTCAGAAAGATCCCCATGGTCAACGAGAAGAAGAATCACTTTGACTCACTAAAGTTGTTCAACCGATTGATCATTTTCACCCAGCGGAATATGACAGTTGAGACAAGCTTACAGTATGAGCTGACTCCCTTCCCATTGCCCCTGTCCGGCAACAAAGATCAGAAGATGAACAAGGCAAACATGGCAGACTTTTCAAAGACATGCCTGAAGGCGTTAACTGATTCACTTGACCTCAGTAACCAACCCTACTGCACTCTGGTGATTGATGATGGATGGCTTCTCTACATGGTGAAGTGGGAACAACATCAGACCTGGCAGGAGATCGCCAACAGTTACCTGAGCTACGTACAGTGTCTGGGCCACCATTCCCAAAAGATCATTGTGGTCTTTGATGGCTACAGCAGATCACCAAAAGATCACAACCACATCCGGCATACCAAGAATTCCTGCTGTGATCTCCAGATTCGACTGGATATGTTCCACTGGACCCCAAGAGCAAAGTTCCTAGACAACACTCATAAAAAGAGTGAGCTCATCCACCTACTCTCTTCAACCTTCCAAAAACATCATATCACTGTGGAGCAGTGTGACAATGATGCTGACAATTTGATTGTGAGAGAGGCATTGGCTGCTGCTTCAGATTGCTCTGTTGAAGTCAGTAACATTTGTGTTTGTATTTTTCTTTATTAACTACTAGATGGTGCCCAGAGGGGGAATGTGGTAGTTTAAAAAGACAAGAATTCACATTGTTGAAAAGTTTGATCTGTTTTTGCACGGTTCATTATGCTTTGTATGTCTTGGTCTATTTTCAGGTCCGGGCAGAAGATGCAGACGTGCTGGTAATGCTGATGCACCACAGCTCAGGCAGCCACCATCCACTCTTCTTCACCACATCAAATGGCTCTTATGACGTCAGAAAGATCCAAGAATCTCTCTCTTAAAGACAGATGCGCTACCTTCTCTTCTGTCATGCCTTCACGGGGTGTGATACGGTTTCTGCAATCGCTGGCCATGGGAAAACAACTCTGTTTGACAGGTAATAATGATAATACTACTATTACTTCGACAAATAATAATAATAATAATCATTGTCATCATAGCGAAACTATTAAAAATAATAATAATAATTGTATTTCTGTTTCACATTATACTTGACACAAACCTGATGCATTTTTTTCAGGTTTTGTGCAGGGGACATGGACGAGTACATGGACATCTTCCTTGACACAGAAGCCACCAAGTAGGCAGTGATAGGCTGGTACTGTGATTTTCCAGTACATTTACCATGGACCAGATACTACATTGGGTGAAATTCGGTACAACATGTTCTCAAGGAAAGCCGCGGCAGGAGTGATCAAACCAGAGACTCTACCTCCAACAGCGGGTGCAGCTGCACAGCATTCTCTCCGTGCCTACCTGCAGACCCAGGACTGAATCCTTCTACATAGCATGTCTCTGAACCCCAGAGACTATGGATGGGCATTAGGTGTGCATGGGTATGTGTCAGTTTCAACACTAGACCCCATGGCTCCTGAGGAGCTACTTAAGATCACAAGGTGTAACTGTCATGGAGATTGCAGCAACCAGCGGAGCAGCTGCAAGAAGAATGGGGTCACGTGCATCTTGGCCTGTGGAGTCTGTAAAGGCACTACATGCAGAAATTGTAGTGATGATGTTGTTGAGTCTGAAAAAGACATAGACAATGACTCTTGAAGCTTCTGACATTGTGAATGAGAAATAACTCTGAGTATTATATAAGTATGTGAAATAAAAGCTACTTTAAATGTAAATGTAGTGTGTGAAGTGAGTGTGGCCTTTTTCAACAATGGAGTGTTTGTGGTGAAATATAAATGCTAACAGTCAACTCAGATTCATTTTTGACCCCTCACAAGTTAAGGCCCGATTTTAAAAAATAGATTTTTCTAAAAATGATTAATCGGTACCCTATCTTGAGCAGGTTTTTCAGGGTTTCCCACGGGAGTTGAATTTTAACATTTTAATACATGTTATTACACACCTTTACAAATATATTGGTGAAGAAATTATTTGGTAACGATTTAGTTGGCAGATTAGTGAGATATTTCATAAAATGCCCTTGCTACAATGTGAAACAACACCAAAAAAATAAAAAACATTCATGAAAAAACCTCATATTACTCGTGTTGCATAATCCACATGTTGAATCATCCAGTCATATTCTTACAATGTGAAAAACACATAATTTTTGCTAAAATAATGTTATTAAATACCTCAAGAAAACAAAAGTAGTTCAGATACAGAAAGCCCCTTCACATGGTGCTGTGCTTTTGAATTAAATATTTGATTCTTGACCAAAGAATGGGGAAATGAGGCAACACGACTCCGCAGATGATGTAATACAGTATGTTGATTACCTCAGAGGGAATCAGGCAGGATCATACCAAGGTTCCACATAGTATTTGATAATAAGAGGGTGACACCATCACAAAGAATACATAAACAACATTGTTTGGATAGAGAAACAGAACAAAAGTACTAGATCTTGAACTTGGAGTCTTGGAGTGGTTAGGTTTGCAGCGATGCTAATTTATTCAGGGTCAAATGTCAGACAAGCAGTTGCAGATCTGAGACCTCATATTTAAAACATTCTTATGCTTGGAAATGAGCGTAAGCCATTTTTTATGCTAGTAAAGATTTGATTTATAAAACACAAATAAGGCATGAAATTTGGCTTAACGCTACAGCGACCTTCAAGAATCTATGTGCCCTGAGCAGACTATTTTGTTGTTGTCATTTTAGTGACTTCAGGCGGCAAGACAATGAAGTAATAAGATATTCTCATTTCATTGCCTATTTCAATGACATCTCAGTGTTTTTAAACTAGTTAATACACAGTTAACTGACATGTTCTCTCAGTACAGCTGTCTTCAATGCAGGTGTTGTGATGTGAGATTTTACATATAACTTGATAAATGTTTTGTATGTCTTTATTTATAATTTAGGCAAACCAAGTGGTGAGAGGTATTCATGTTTGCACAACCCCCAACCCTTTTTACGACTGTCTCTTTGTAATTTTATGACAGGATTTGGGGGGATGTGTCTTAAACCAGTTTGATCTCCCACACAAAGCCAGGTTAGTGTAATATATGGTCTTGGGGGGGGCAGGAGATAAGATGTTCTATTTCACCCATTGGTCTGAGGTATGGCTGTTTGGAATTGGCTTGTCTCAGAGGCCTTCAAGTACCATGATGTCCTATTGGTTCTAGGAATTGGAGAGAACATCTATAAATGTACTTGCTCAACTACATTCTCTCTCTCTCTGACTCACATACGATGAAGAAGCATCTCTCTAACTGACCCACATATGAAGAAGCATCTCTCTTGCTAACCTGTGATGATGAAGACAACACAATGAAGAGCACAGCTCAGCAGCCATATTGAACAGACATGTGGCTGAAAGCTGAGCACCAACGATGCCTTAACTAGAGACATTTTAAGTAACTGCAAGTCTGTGTGCCACCTGAATTACACATCACCATTTTATCAGGTTGTATGGTTGCCAATATTCAAATGTACTTTGCATTTTGTTATTATTTATGAATATTATCAGTAATACATTATTTTATGTGTAACTTAACTCCTGCTTGTCTTTTACTACATCTAATTGCCTGAGGTTATAGATATAGAAGGGAAGGTGGGGATAAGTTATATACAGTGGTAAGTCTGTGAGATTAGGTATTCTAAGGCTACATATTAATAATACAATAGGGACAGTAGAGCAATATATATTACTCTACCAAGATAAAACAATTGGCGTAGTCGGCAGGATTTTGGGGTAACCAAGTTTTGCACCCTGTTTGCAAATACTGTTTTGATGTATGTGTTTGTTTATGTATGTGAATTTTAGGGCACCCAGTGTACAAATGCGGTGGAAGTAAAACATTGTTTGGTTGCTGAATGGAATATAACCAACAAAGTGTAGAGACTTCATGTGTGTCACAAGGACACCCGCATGTTTGTTAGTACTGGTGGTAGTGAGTCCCTAATTAAAGTGCTAGGGAGTGGTGAAAGATGCATGCGTCATTCATACGGCATTTAAGTGGTTAAAGTGCTAGGGAGTGATGGGACATGCATTCGTCATTCATACGGTACTTATTAATTAGAATCTTTGTGTATGTATGTGTATGTTTGCTTACAGGGGCAAAAGTAGGCCAACCCATAACGAATTTGGCAAATTGTATTAGAGTAAATTGTAGACTTAGAAATGCCTAAGTTCATTTTAAAGTCAGCCATCTTCCAGTGGAGTGGCAGAGGAAGCAGGCTAAAGCTAGGAAACCTGTAGTTCAGGTAGAGAAAGCAGAAGCTGAGCTGAGTGTGCCACAAAATGGAAGGGGCTGGAAGGATTAAAAGCAAGAAAACAGAGATCAGGTTTAAAGAAGACAGCTGCTGTTATAAGAGGTTTACTAGCTTGTATTATTGGTAATAAGGAAGATCATGATAAGGAAGAAAATAGCAAAGTGAATGAAAGTGAAAGTTATGGAATGTTGAGTGAGAGTTTTGAAAGATGTAACAGTTGGTGTGATAATTGTGAAGTGTTAGCATGTAGAACATCCGCTGCTAAAGTAGAAAGCAGTGAAAGAAGTGGAAAAAAGAGAAAACCACCCATGGTGAAAGTTAGGGCAACAGTAACCAGATCAGACTGGAACCCAAAAACATGGGTGGGTGACTTACATGAGACAGATGAGTGCTCAGATAAAGAGTGGGAATGTGAGTGTGAGGAAAAGGAGAGAGATGAAAGGAAGGGAAAACAGCAAGGGTGTTTTCTTCCTTTATTCTCCACTGCACCACAATCTCCAAGTAATTCTGAGGCTGTCCAGTATTTAAAGAGCATGCTACACTGATAGGTATTTCACCACTGTTAGGAAAGGTAACCAGTGCTGCACTGAAATTTGATTTAGGACAAAGAGATCAGATAGAAGGCAGAGGAGCTGGTGAGTGTGAATGGCAATTGTTGACTAGAGGGCATGAACTGGATATTGGCATATTGATACTGAGTAAAGAAAGTGTGGAATTAAACAAAGAACAATGGAAATGAAAGGAATTCAAATGCTTGTGTGTGAAAGGTCTGAATGTGCTAGTGCAAGAATGGCTGAGTTGGAAAGAAAGTGCACCAGTTTAGGAGTTGGTTTGAATGAAACAGGACAAGCCAAAGAACAAAGGATGGGGATGGTGCAGCAGGAAGCTCAGCAGCAAGCCAGGAATGCACAGGGGTGTGAGGTCCTAACAGCTGTGCTAGGGCCAGCAGTAATTAAAAAACACACACACTTAGGTTCAGTAATTCGAAACCTGACTGACCAGTTGTTCAAAAAGACAGCCTATGACTCTCCATGCAATAAAATGGAGAAAAGTGAGCTGGTCTTTAGTAAAGAACACAGGTCAGTTTTAGCAGAAATGCTGGATTTAGAACTTGGGTTCTGGAGAGGCTTCAGCCCACACTTTCAGGTAGCAGTTACCATACAATAAAAAGGACACACAGGCAATGAAAAAAATAGAAGGGTAGCAGGAAGACAGGAAAGGGAAAACAGTTATTTCTGTTTCAATTTTCTGGCCTTTTGCAATAGTGCTACTTCTATAGTAAGGTTTTTATGGACTTTGGTTTGGTGCAGGTAATAAATAGTGAAGGCAATTAGCAGAGTAAAATCCATGCAGGAGATCGGGTTACCATTGGCACATTGGAGTGGCGTGGCACTAGTGCCAAGCTGTTCCAATGAATGCCTGGAAGCAAAGTTTGAGTTTTGGCACCAGGTCGACAGCCAAGAAAATGAGATGGACAGAAACTGCTTTGTCACCTTCCATTTTGCAGACCTGCCTACATAGCAGAATGAAAAAAGAAAGAGAAACGACAAAGCAACAAGCAAAGACAAAGACATGAAGAAGAATTGAAGAGACATCAAGAAAAGACACTTACTGGGGTTTAAGTGAGTAACAAGTCCACAAGTCATGCAATAATAATAGGACTAGTCACAATAGCTATAGTTTAAAAGGAAAGGTTTGTTCATTACTGCAGCAAATTTATATTCCAAGGGGTGGAAACTGAACAAACCAGTTAGGAATGCCAAAATAAGGGGATTCATTTTGGGCTCATAAAGTATACATTCTGGGTATTAATTAATTAAGAGGGATAATTAATATAAGAAAAGGTATACTGAGAAATTGGTGAACTTTTCAGGAAAGCAGGTGCAGCTGGTACATTTGCAAGACATATGGGCTCCGATGTTTAGGTATAGTCTAATTGGGAAAATATGGAAGCCCTGCTGAGATTGTCGGCTATGGTGCAGGCACAGGACCAGTGGGCCAATTCTAACCTGAGGTGTTTAGCACAATGAGTATGCATATGGTGAGCAAACAACTCTAGGGGTGGCCTACAGGGGGAATGATGAGAGTTGCATAGCTTTGATGTCTCATGGTGGTGATGCCAGCCTATACTGGTAAAGGCTGATGGCAGTCAAGAGTTGCACCATGGGTAGGAAAGCACAAGAGGCAACTAAGTCAACCCCAAATGTGTGCAGAGGGGCCACAAATGTTGGTTTGTGAACAGTTTATGCAGTGGCACATGTGCTGTCACTTGGGCAGAAGTGGTTGTACTGGCACCTGTGGCATGTTACCTTTCAAATTTTGATGTTAATTGTACAGCTGCATATGCTTAAACAGATAGTTTGGGACAGGGGTCTAATTAGCAGTTAGACAGAGAACAAGTACAGATTAAAAATTCACACAATAGACTAAATTGTAGTGGGCTAGTTTAGTGGAAGGTGTGGACTTGTCTCATTTTGAACCACCAGATCTGATGACATATGAGACTGCAGAAAGAGTTGACGCAAGCTGGAGCAGATACAAGTCATGGGAGCGCTTCCAAGTTCTTCAGATTGTCTTTGAAATAAAGAAGATATGTAATGGACAAATGGTCACGGACAACTTTTAACACTGGGAGAGCAAATACTGCCAATCAATGCACAAGTTATGCATCAGACTCTTGAAACAATTTAAAGACATTGTACAAAACATTCATCGGGGTGGAGTGTTGTGATGTAGATTTTGCATATAACTTGATAAATGTTTTGTATGTCTTTATTTATAATTTAGGCAAACCAAGTGGTGAGAGGTATTCATGTTTGCCCCCCACCCTTTTACGACTGTCTCTTTGTAATTTTATGACAGGATTTGGGGGGATGTGTCTTAAACCAGTTTGATCTCCCACACAAAGCCAGGTTAGTGTAATATATGGTCTTGGGGGCAGGAGATAAGATGTTCTATTTCACCCATTGGTCTGAGGTATGGCTGTTTGGAATTGGCTTGTCTCAGAGGCCTTCAAGTACCATGATGTCCTATTGGTTCTAGGAATTGGAGAGAACATCTATAAATGTACTTGCTCAACCACATTCTCTCTCTCTGACTCACATATGATGAAGAAGCATCTCTCTAACTGACCCACATATGAAGAAGCATCTCTCTTGCTAACCTGTGATGATGAAGACAACACAATGAAGAGCACAGCTCAGCAGCCATATTGAACAGACATGTGGCTGAAAGCTGAGCACCAACGATGCCTTAACTAGAGACATTTTAAGTAACTGCAAGTCTGTGTGCCACCTGAATTACACATCACCATTTTATCAGGTTGTATGGTTGCCAATATTCAAATGTACTTTGCATTTTGTTATTATTTATGAATATTATCAGTAATACATTATTTTATGTGTAACTTAACTCCTGCTTGTCTTTTTACTACATCTAATTGCCTGAGGTTATAGATATAGAAGGGGAGGTGGGGATAAGTTATATACAGTGGTAAGTCTGTGAGATTAGGTATTCTAAGGCTACATATTAATAATACAATAGGGGACAGTAGAGCAATATATATTACTCTACCAAGATAAAACAATAAATGTATTATCGTGGTATTTCCCTCCACTTGCCCTTTTACCTGTTTCCTCAAATTTAAATGTTCTCGTCAAGTTCGTTATCGGGTTGGTCTACAGTTGCACTTTAAGATGAACACATACATACATAGATAAACACACACACACAGACCCTAACCACAACAGTGCTCCATGAATGACACACACACGCTGATTAACCCTTAGCACTTTAAACCACACAAGTGCTATAGGAATAACAGCCTGTCATTCAGCACTTCAAGAGACTTACTTATTTTCGGCACGAACAACAATACGATGTTTTAGTGATATCTCAGACCTAAATATTACTTTTGGTCTACAAGAATACATTTAAACATACAAAGACTCAGCACTCTTGACTATAGGCCATTCATCAGCCAAGAATACCTTCTTTATCGTATCTGTCCCTTCTGTTGAGTATAGCGCTCTTCACTCTCAGCCATATAAACCTCGCAGCACAGAAATAATGGCAAAAATCCGGCTGTCACCAGGTGCTCAAAGAAATCTAACTTATTACTTCAATCACTCTAGACATTAAGACAAAGCACTGAAAGTTAAAAGCAGCATGGTATTTATTACAAGAATAATAATAATACCACAAGAACAAAGAATACTAGAAAATAGGTAGTGATAGGAAAGTCTGAATATATATAGTCTTTAGAAAAAGCTTACGAAAAAGTTACAGATGACAAGGATGAATGTCCCAGGGAGGCGTTTGATTTAGCAATCGATGTTCATGATGCCTTTCTGACGACCAGGGCCGTTTTCGTCCGTTCCTCTTCTTCTTTCTTCTTCTTTCTTTGCTTCTCTTTCTTCTCCCTTTGCTTCTCTCCTCTTCTTTCCAAACCAAGGCATATTTATTATGAAATGTCATGCCTAGGTTTCACAACACATGCACCTGATTGGCTGGCTGTCAAAATGATTGATGAATTAATTCACTGTCCGTTTTCCCACACAACAAAACCTTTGATGTACTTTGAGGTAGCACTCCCAGGCTATAAACTAAACTTTGTTGTTCCAGATGTCCATCCATAAAATGATCAATAGCCTGAGGTACCACCTCAGCATCCTTTCCCAGGCAATAAACCAAATTAGCACTAAGCTATGAACAAAAGTAAGGTGTAAGGGAAGAAAACCTGCTTTAATTTGTCTTAGTTCATCTGTTGTCTTGTCTTGAACAAAATATAATGGAAACCAAAATGTACAGATTTTATACACCATAACAGCAGGTTATAATGTTTGATGCATACGTTTAATGTCCATTGTCTTAGTATGTACCCTATCTATTTTGTCTATAAAAAAGGTGTACTGTGCAGTATAACTGACATTGGCAGCAATAGCAAGAAGCTAAACCTTACACACAGCATGACCCTATAATAAAGGAATTGTGGGCTCAGCTGGGCCACTTTGTAACATCATTAGTCAGACACATTTGAACATCACGTACTAGTTGCATATTTAGTGAATGAAAGTGCCTTCTGTTTACAAAGCAAATTGATTCTGTGATGGTGCCTTTATCGCAACATATGGGAAGTCAATTGCATTGTTCTTATTAGGAAAATTGCTGTAAATTGCTTTTTGATCTTGGCCTTTGTTGGAAAAAGAAGAGAATTTAACTTAATAAAATTATAAGTTTTGCCTTCAGCAGTGCTGGTAATTAATTACCAAAATTTTATGAAATTATGATAATTGTATAAATTTTGTATGACAATCGAGACAGGGCACAACAAGATAAGTCAGACAAACAAGTAACGGGCAGTTTACTGGCTATTTAGAGTTCTAATTTATCATGGCACAGGGAAACAGTTTTACGATACCAAGTCTTTAAAGATGGTGTCTGATGTTGTGTGGAGATGCTGCTGCTGTTGTTCTGGGTTTAAGCGGAAGATTCTTCTTGTGTTGGAGTACACTCTTTCTCTTTGTGATGTGGTTTTTTGTCCATGGTGTGTTATACTTTTCTCAGCTCTTCACTATTTGTTGTGTCTTCTGCAACTTTATAGGAAAAAGCATTACTCTTTCTGGCACAAAAGTTTAGATGTTGAAGTTCTCTTCTTGAAGTAATGGCTTCTTCTCCGGTCTTCTCAGACTGAGCCCACTTACTGGCATACTTTGTACTCACAGAATGGATCTCAGCTTTCAGGTCCATAAAGAGAAGATATTGTCATCTTATGGGTCCCAAAGAGAGAGGGGCTTATTAGCCTTTAGTTTTTAGATTTTCCCATGTAGGAAGTGCAACTGTTTTTTGAAGGAATGCATCACCTTTC
>NW_024383269.1:0-15673 GCF_016835505.1 Polypterus senegalus
CCCCAAAGGACCTGTTTGAGGGATGCAAACTGAAGAGGGTCGGGGGAACGGGGAGATTAGCTTTTTGTGAATGACTAATTAAAAGCACTTCAGATGATTGGTGAGTGCAATTCGGGGCACGCAGTCACTGATGACTTTTTGGCACGGTTTGATGGTGGCGACAAGCATGCTGGGACGACGACGGGCCAGAGATGTGTTGAAGATTTCTGTGAGGACACCAGCCAGTGCTATATAAAGATATAGCAACGGGGTACACAGACCCACAAGAGACACCTATCCTTTTGTTAAGGTGGATATTTATAATTTTTAACTGGTTGCTCTGTAATTAAAATGAAGAAATCCCCACCCCCCCTTTTTTATTTGACTTGGCCCAGTGGGTCCCAAGGGTCCCGCTGCAGGGGAAAGGGGGGGAAAACATGGACAGGTTAAACATTAAATTTCCCCACTTTAAATTTCATAGACATCAAAATTTTTTGGGTTCTCTGAGCTCTATATGGGCAGGAAAGCCCAGACCGACACATGAAATGATAAAAAAAGGTTTTTGAATTTATGGATTGGTTTTTTAAACAGTAGTTATCCATCCCACAACCCAATTGTAAAGATAATGTGTTGAATATAAAATTTTTTTTAGAGTTGTGTGCCTGACGTCACTACCAGTAAGGGACGGGGGCGGACACCTCTGGATATTAAAAAAAATCAACCCCAGTTTAGCCACCCCCCTTTCTGCAGCCCCCCAAAGAAAAAACCACCCCAAATGGGGGGCTATGGCCAAAAGATTAAGATTTTTGTGCTTTAAACCCAAACCCCTTTTTTGTACTTTAAAAGTTTATAATTGTATTACCAGTGTTCAACCCCTTGAGCCCACCTGGAGGATAATATAAAAAAATTAAAATCTGAATGGACTGAACTGTTCCACAAGCCAAACAATCATTATTTGAGTGGCACTAAAAGTTTTGGGAACGTCCAAAAATTGACCCCCACAAGAGTTCGTGAGAAGAAACTTTTTGGCTTTACTGCTGTGTCCTCTGAATGGGGACGCGGATTTTAAAAAAATAGTGAGGGACGGGGCCCGGGGAAAGGGGTTGTTTTGCCCCCAAACCCCCCGAAAGGGTTAGGAAGATGGATGAAGGATTTGTGTTAGAATATTATTGAGAGTTTTTTCCCAGTGGGGGTTTAAACAGAATGAGTTTAAAAACCGATTTTGAAAAAAATGAGTTACAGTGTAAAGGGGAATATTTTTAAAAATCCACACAAATAAACATCTGATTTAAAACTTTAAAAAATGACCCAGCTTAAAAAAAAGATGATTTGAAGAAAAAAGGAAGCAGCGGGGCGGGTCTTTTTTCATTTTGGGCCAGTGACTTTAAATGTTTCTGTTATTTTGCAGGAGTCCAAAACCCTGACCCTGTCTGTCTGTTGTTAAATTTTCCCACATTTGTTTTTGGTTGTTGACCCATTTCACACAAAAGGATCTCATCTTTGGTTTGTTTGTCTTTTTGGTTCATAATTTAAAAAAAACTAATAATTTTTCACAAAGGCCGGCCCAACTTAAAATGAACCTTCATGGTTTTCAACCCAGAAAGGGTGAAATTTCTAAAATGGGGATTTAATGGATTTTTTTTGTAAAAAAAAATTAACCTTAACCAGAAGGGGGAAAAAATGTCATTAAAAAGGGGTGTTTCTAATACAGAATTGGGCGTTTGCAGGGGTTTTCATCACTCCACAAAAGCTCAAATGTTTATAGACTTTGTGTTGTTTTTTGTTGATATAACTTGAAATTTCGGGAGGGAGACATGATTGAAGTATTTAAAATTAAGAAGGGAGGAAGTCAAGTGGAATCAAGACCAGACTCAGAAAATGAAAGTTAAGTGTAAGAAAACAGGAACACAGCTGTAACTCTATGGCATACTATAAAAACTAGGATGTTTTTCACAACAGAACATAATAGCTACGGAATAAGTGACCATAGTGGTAGACAGTAGTAGCGTAATACACAGAGTAACATGGTGTATGACAAAACTGAAATGCGCAGACGCATAAAAATCCAGATGTATAAACTGTGTGTACGGGTAAGTCCACACACTTACTCACAAGAGAATCCCAGTAACATGCAGAAATTTGATGTACCCCACCCAGAATTTTAAGTATTTTAATATGTAGTTTGACATAAATAGCCTCTTTTCCTCAGTGTTATAAAGTTAAATGATGTCTGCAAAGTACAGCAAATGGTGAAGTGGGATATGAAAACTGTTTATTAGCTTAAACAGTGTAAGCAACGCAAGAAATTGACGGAGTGATATGCTGCGCGTAGAGACCCTCAAAGTTCAAGTTTAGAAAGCCCACAGTGCCCAACAAGTGGTCACGTCAAAGCTACGTGAAAAGTGAGCCCAGCCTACTCCACTGTTTATTCTGTTT
The DNA here is from genome assembly GCF_016835505.1 of Polypterus senegalus. NCBI lineage: Eukaryota > Metazoa > Chordata > Cladistia > Polypteriformes > Polypteridae > Polypterus > Polypterus senegalus. The sequence continues at coordinate 2,416 of NW_024383269.1, forward strand.
CAGACCATATTAGCAAAAGCTGTCCCCAAGTTTAGATGCAAAATCTATGGTGATGGTGGGTACAGCGACTTTGGTGCTGGCTGCGCACACACACCTCTGCCTTTGAAACCGGCCATCACCATCTGGCTGCTGACGGACTGTCCTGGAGTTTCACAAATGCAGTAGTGGGCTGGAACATAAGGGATGTACTATGATATGAATTAAATGAATTAAACAAAAATAAATGCTGACCCTGATCACCTGTTTTGACACCACACCAACCTCGAATGCTGGGTCCAATCGGATGATCACTGGTGGGTCAGGGCCAGGGTTCATTAACGCATCTCTCTGTGTATGGGCAAGCCATGATCGGCGTGCCACATTATATATGCATAAGTCTTCCAATGTGACACACCTTCAGCACTATAGAATATATTAGAATGAAATGTTTTCTATTTACAAATTACTTGAAGGGCCTTTTATTAGAAAGCATTGGCACCGAGCTTAAATTTGGATTGAGCCTCCGGTTCTTGAGACTGCTGTCCCTTAAAGGATCTCTCCTGCATGCCTCGCCGCACTAAGAAGTTTTTATAGGCCTCCCGTTATACCAGATGATGCAATGGCGTTCATTCTTTTGCATTCATCGCTGGCTGATGTAACTTGTCCAGCACCGTTGCATGTAGTAATCTGTGCAGCGACCACCTGATTACATTTGGAGAGGTTAATTGCACTTTGATGTCGCCAGTACAACCACAGTGTCAGGAATCTGGCATCGGATGACTAGTTGATACAACCCATACAGCTGGTGGCGCGAATTAAGTGATGATTGTGAAAAGTTCACATTAAAAGCTCCTGTGGTTAAAACCAGAGAGAGTGGACAGAAATTGCAAAGGAGCAGGTGGAGCACACCTCAAAGTCTGCCACTTATATATGCGGCCCTAGCATTTTAGGGACTTCAAACTCACATATTTATTAAGATTGGTGAATTGGGGCAAAGCTCCATCTGCACTGTCATCAAATGCCTCCCAGCCCAACACGCCACCTTAAGTACACCCAAGGAACACAATTTAAAAATAAATAAGGCACAACAAAACTAACTTCATACAAAACATATCAAGAAAATAAATATTCACCTAATCCCATAATGCTACAACAAAACCAACAATACCATTTACAGTACAATTCATAAAATAACAAAGATAAGAGAAAATGATTTATAGTTAATGGCTGGTGTCCTCACATGAAAATCATAATCTGACTTCAGTCCCAATGATTATCTTTGTGTCTTGCTTGAGTGGGGCACAATGGGCAATATGTAGAAGATATATGTAAACACACAATGCCAGAGCGTGAGATTCATAGAATAGAGAGGTCAAAAGAGCTTGGTTGATATTCAAGGGTTAGATATTAGGATTAAATATTCAAACAACATTAAGATCTTTAAGTTTCTGGGAAAAATAGAAAAGTGACATTTTGACCGACAATTATTAAGAAAATAGATCATCACAAGGAAGTGTTTTATCTTTAGAAACAAACAACACATTAGATATGCATAAAGAGGTGTTTATGTTGATGGAATACATTTGATGTTATCAGTTACCCCGTTTTATCGGGGCTAATACCAGTTGAGCTTATTCTACAAACTGTAAAATATTATTATCTTGTATTTTGCAAAATACACACAAAAAGATTAGTTAAAACTAAAATGTTCTTTTGCCATGGAATCGCATAACCTAATATATATAACCCACTAAAAGCACTTTTAAAGTTAATGATAAATATTAAGATATAAAGGACAAAAATATTGATTCAGTCAAACCAAAATCTTCCGCCTAAGCTGCCATGTATGTAATGTGTGGAGGAGCTGCCACCAGAGGTGTGGGCAGCTCATTTGCTAGTAACCATCATTGACAGCACCGTGATCCCAATGCGCCAGCTCCCTAATCCAGCTAAAACCTAACCATTTTAGATATAATATTCAAAGTGCTTTAAGATGTTTTATCTTTTGTGTTTTTTATTTTTCTTTTATAATGTATTTTGTTTGATGGCCAACCCTCTGGCAATCTTATCGAATGCTTCAAAAGTCCAGAGCTGGGGCCAAGTCTGTCTGACCTTGTCATATCCTTTCTTTGTTGCCTCCTAATAGAATTCCAGCCTGTTAGTAAATCATCTCTGAGACTCCCTCTTTGACCCCATGCTGACTGTTCCCAATAACTCCTGTCCTTGCTGCAGGTGTTGCTTTAATCTTTATCCTTAACACCCATCCATTACCCTCCAATAGATGTATGTTAAGCTATCAGCCTGTGCCAGCTACTTGGATCTATCTGGGTGTGTAGGCGGCTTAGGAAAAGTTTTTCAGAATTCAAAGGGATGTTAAAATTCTCCGATGTCCCTCAGGGTCATTTCTAAAGCCCATATATATATATAAAGCAGAAGACACGAATATGAATATACTGTACATTAACCCGCCCACGTTTGTGGATGATAATGGCTTTGTAAGTATCATAGATAACTAAAAATTGACTGAATCATTACAGAGGCTCATAGCAGCACTGTCACAGGCTTGGGGCAGATATGTGGCACATTACAGCAAGAGATGATGGGACTGCAGTTGCTGTCCCTGAGTAAAGAGGTCATAAGCCTGGCCACCGCCCTTGTAACTGCTCACTATCACCACTGATGGTTTGAAGTAATGTCACACAGACCAGTCTCAATACTGTGGGAAAAGCCAACCCTGAAGCATTGAGAAATGACGAACTGGACCATCTAGAGGATGGGGTGTCAGAATGTGGTTACTGTAAGTGAACTTGCAGAGAGGGTCATCAGCTCTGGGAGCGACAGGGCCCAAGTCACAATCAGCCTTGTAAATCCCGCTCTCAATCCTGCAGTGATGTGCTGGTTCTTAATTTCTCTGCCATCACAGAAAAGACTCACCTGCCCTGCTCAGCGACGCTAACCACTGCAGAAGCATGAGTTAAGGCATACTTCCTAACATACCTGGGTTTGGATCATACTAATTTTACCATTTCACAGTTATCATCTTTCTCCACCTCCCTTACATTTGATTTAGGTTAATAATGTTGTCTTGTTTCATCACCAAATCAGATCAATTCTATAAGTCACTAATTTCACACTCCTAACGACTTGAAGTGATTTTTAACTCCACCTCCTTAATTTTAGCCCCAACCACACTCACTGTTTTGTATTCCATCTCTGTTTCCATCACTGCTGATATTAGTTATCCAGGGCCCTAGAGCTGCCATTGACAATTGAGCCCCATATATATCTAGACATCAAACTTTAGGCTAAACTTTGAGATCCTTTCCAGAACAAAACAAAATGACATGAATCCATAATACTTAAAAACGCTGATCCTGAAAGTAATCTTCACTATGCCTTTGGATCATTTCATCTCTACTTACTATCCAGCACAGAATGCAAATTAGATTTGGATAAAGCCCAAATTGTTGCACATCAAATATATATATACATGATATATGAGTGTGTGTGTGTTTTAATACATGGACATATAGAATGTACACAACAGTAATATGAGGCCACTTACAACAGAATTGGAGGCCTGAAGCCCAGTGCTCTGACTTGTGTCTTTTCTTGATTAACAGACTCTGGTTTAATACGACCTTGTCCAGCTGGGTTTGAAATGGTGAAGAATATCTTTAGAAACATGGAGCGCCACGGTTAGGATGTGCTGATCTAAAGCTGAACCACCTGAGTGGGAGGCAGCCCACAGGTGTGATGGAGAGTTTGTTAAAATATTGGGATGATAAGTATAAAGACATGAGACACTAGAAATATCTTAGAGGTGTCAATGGGTTTCTTCTGAAAGTTATTCTGTTAATACATCAGCATATGTTTGATTGATCAAAACGAAGATAGAATAAAAATACTCACTTTTCCACCAAATAAAAAGACACAAAAGTAAAATAAGAGCTGCAGCAGGTTGCTAGACACAGAAGTCCTAGAAATGAGATGCAGAAATATTACAATGGTGAAACGTGAAAGTAGAAATGACTGGAAACAGCTAATAATGAAAATGATCATTATCCCAATGTTGGGAAAGTCCCTTGCCCTGGTAATTTTACTACCAGCTATTGTTTGTTTTCACCCCTTTGTGCCCAGCCCACTCCAGTTTATGGCGTGTCCCTCTGAATCTGGTTCCCAAAGTGTCCCGGCATTACAATCTGATCAAACACAACTGCTGAGAAGAACAGAAGGCTGCGGTGGCGCACCGTGGAGCCACAGGTCCTGCCACCCAACCAGTCCCATCCAACTGGGGCCATTCCCTGTACCCAGCCCCGGCCAAGTGCAGCTACTTGCAGAGCAACGCAGGAGAGTCCCAGGAAAATTTGAAAGATAGGATCTCTTAGCTAACTTCACTAAACACAAAACTAGTCCCATTATTAAAGACAGACCTGTTAAAAACACAGAGAACAGCAAACTGATTAACAGCCCCAGCCAATACCTCTGTTTATTCATAATTGCTGAAGTACAAGCCTGTTGACAACAGAGATGATGAAACAAAACTCCCATCAGCAGCACCGGCTGGAGAAAATAAACCCCTGGGATCCGTGGTCAATTATAAGAGACAAAGTCAAACACAGGTGGTGAGACCTGAGACGCCGCGCAACTTGATGACCACCCCTGCTGGTCATTCTATAGTAGAACCTGCAAGTAGGTTTTATCTAATGATGAGAGAACTGGTCCATCTCTGGATGACCCTGAGCGTCTCTTTATCTGAGATGGTGTTTCCATGGCAGGAGAACAGCCAGCAGTAGAGATTGAATGGGGCACCACATGTGAGTACTGAGAAGAGAAACAGAATAGAGTAAACATCCGATGAGACGCAGTGGCATGCAAAAAGTTTAGCCCCTTTGCTTAAATGTCCATTCATTTTGAACTCTCAGACTTCAGAATGAGGATGGGAAAGTGTTTTCTGCTGGACTCACCATGAAGGTCCTGATGTCTGTAGGTGTCACGTACAGTAGAACAGAACACCATCACTCCACAGTCTAGTCATTCTTCCTTGAGGTCTTCCCTTCTCAGTCAAACTGAGGTTTTATTTTCGGTCAAAGCAGTTTTTCAGGAAGCGGTTTTCTTGGGTCTTCCCACCTAACTTGACTCATCTTGTTAGCTATTTCAAATAACGTTACTTAAGTGAAGAAACAACACAGTAACCTAAAATGTTTTGCTATCTACCTCCAGTTTTGTTAAGGTCAATTTTATTTTCAGGAGGTTAGGCAGCTGCTTAGAGGATCCCAGCTCGTTGATCGTTGTACACAGGCAGTGAGAGCCGGCATACAGCTTTGGATACATTTACATCACCCTGGGAGGTTTTGAATAATGATTGTGAATGGCCATAGTCCCACTGAGCTAATGGGAAGGTCTGAGACCACCTTCATCTGAGACCTCAAATATCCTTGGGGTGCCCAAACATCTGTATTATAGTTTCTTTCTTTTACCTGTGTACAAAACAAAACAATATACTAATCTTGCAGACAAAGCACTGAAAAGAAATGTGTTCTTTGCTTTATGCCTTTTGGTTATCAGTCCATCTTCTTGCTCACTTATAATCCAAGCTCGGTAACAGGTTACAAAGGGCCTGATTTTGCCTGCTACTGTATATCTCAAATGGGGATCAAACAGACACAAGGTATGGATGACAGCCCAACAGCAGCTCAGCCAGGGTACACTCTTGGTGGGTGCCAAGACTGAGGGGCATCTCTTATATCAGCAGGCTTCAGGACCCAGTAAATCTTAAAAGCTCAGACCTTGTGTGTTATTTTTCAATTAACCTTGAATCATAGCAGGTTGGCACATTAAGATCTTAATGGCCTATTAGGAACAACAAGTTCTGCCAACTAAGGGACCTATTTAAGGCTTTATTTGTTAAAATTATAGATTTTGAAATCAGCCCTAAACTTCTAATCAGAGCCTAGTTAACTAAGGACCCAACAACTGGCGTTATGTGTCTACTATGATCCTTATTATGACTCAGAAGAACTTTATTAATTGAATGTGGGATCTGTAAAGAATTGTAGTTTGAAACAGCCCACAGAATAAAGCATTGCAGTTGTCAACCTACCAGGAAATAAGACACCATCAATTAATTTCTGTGTGTGGTCTCCTTTCAGATTCAAAAAATGTTCCAAACATTTTAAGATGAAAAACCTTTGATTGAGGTAACCTTGATAACTTGATGTTATAAGATCTAAAACCAGCCACAATTATGCTTTGAGTTTCCAAATTAGACGTCCTTGTTTTGAAACTGTGAATGGTCAGTGCAAGTAAAATAAATCAGTCTTTAATAAGTAGTGGATCAGAAGAAAACAACAGAGCAATATAATTACATTTTAAATGCTAGCTGTGAACTGGGGATGTCAAAGGAGAGTCACAGCCCAACGTCACTCAGAGTGTCATTGAATCATATTAGGTACAGAGAAAAGAAAATTAGGGACACAGCAAAGAAAACAAAGTTTGAAAACGACCTAATTAAAATTTCCATTTTAATCTTGAGTTTATTTCGTCATTAAAGTATGTAATGTCAAAACTTCATCTTAAAATCAATGATTACCCATTGTGTATGCTCGTAACCGCCAATTCAAAAGGAAAGTATACATTAAAGTCACATTCTATGTTCTCAACCCAGTCATTAATCACCTTGTGCTTCAAATGGCTTTGTGACCGAGTGCAGGCAGTGACGTCATTACACAGAATACATTACATCTGTGATATTACAGCCTCTGAAATATTTTTAGTAAATAGTGTGTGAGATTTATATTTATATCATTTTCATGCATGAAATGGCCATGCCACGTACAGTTGGGGCTCTGTAGTTTGGGGTGCGCTGGGTGGTGCAGTGGTAGCAACTGGACAGTGCCCAGTCTAGGACTTGCTTTTGCCTCCCAGATGCTTGCTGGGACACGTGACACTGACACCCACTGCAGCAGCACTGCCCCGGTCGTACCAACCCACACCCTGTGCTTTCGTTTTTCCATGTAACCAATCACACAGAGAGCTGTTTTAACAAACCAGCTGTAAGCTAGAACACCATTCCTCTAAAACGTTTGATAGAACATCAGAAACCCATGATTGCTCCATCCATCCCAGGCCCCAGTGCCAGAAGCATGGGGTTTCCAAGGCAAGAATATCCTGGATGGGGGTGCCAGCCCATCACCAATGCTGCAACTACCACACCCTCACAGATATTTAAATATAACAGAATATTATTAAATGAAGCACAATTAATCTGTAAAATTGTCATAAAATGATAGAAAGTATACATCCCAGTATTCTAACAGTTCGTAGCTCCAAGAAAATAGCCTTCAATATGAAATCCTCCACAAACTTAATTTAAAATGACAAAACAATAATAATTATACATAAACAATGAAAATATAAATAAGGAAGCGCCGAGCAGGGCTGACATGTACATGTAAGATAGCAAATGGTTCTAAAAGTGGCTCAACCAGCAACGTTACATCGAGTGTTTCATGTAAGGTGATAAAATTATTAGTACAAGCAATCCTACCGTACCCACGCGCATTGTAAGTTCTGCAGAAGTCCATTAGAGTTCTATGGTAGCCGAGCGATCTGTGGCGGAGATGCCAGGCTTCCCGAGCAAAAGCAAATGCCCTGTCAACTGAATAGCCCACACACACACACACATACATAATGGTTAAATACACAGAGGTGCACTGATGTAACATTGCTAAAGCAGCGCGGTATTTTAAATAGCTGGCTCATTCAGCAGTACCATTATATTGTTACAGAATCATTACAATCAAATTGAGTAAAATGGTGTTGAATTAATTTTGGTGTATTTATAACCCAGATGAATATGAAAAAGAGACCACAGAAACAACAGTGCGGCCAGCTGATGCTGGCCAGCCTGTGTCCTCTGAGCAGCAGCAGTGACAAGATAGGAAACGTTTGTGTTTTACGTCAAGCTCAGTGCTTCATACACCACGATGTCATGGAAACAGGCATTTGTTACTTTTCCAGTGGAACTGCCACTTATTTTGAGTAGCTGAGGCCTGCAACCAGCAGTCTGATATACACCACACAGTACTTATTCGTTAATCTGTCCAACATTTTTAGCTTGAAGCTTGATTATGTCAAGGGAGTTTCTTTTGCCATCCTTAGACTTACTGCATAAGGAACATCATATCAATAAATTAGACATTTCACCAGAAAGTCCCATTTGGCTCCTCATCAGCCACCACTCCTGGGAAGTACTAACTTGAATCGCTGGATTAATAGAATCACATTCTGCATGTGAGCTGTTAAAGGTAAAGAACCTGCTGATCCTCAAAGATGTCCACCCGACTGAACCAGTGTAATCTGATGCCAAAGGATCAGATACTTTTGACTACACCCACTGTTACTAGTCACCTAGAAACCACGCTGATGGCATAAACTGTAGTCCTTGTTAAGCAAGAACTGCTCATGGAACCAGTCCAACCGTGAGCAAAGGACCAAACCAGCTATTGAAGATCCTCTATCAGTGGGTCCTGTCAAACTTGTATTATTGATAGCAAATGGTTCATTACCACTGCTACATACTAGAATTTCCATTTCTACCATACCAAACCTGAACCTCGAGACCCTCATTCTTACTATTTAATGACCTGGACACTGGTATGAAACCAACAGTTATATGAAGCACAAGACATCTTTGGATACAGGAACTGCAAGTCCCAAGATACAACCTGTTCAGCCTTTAAAGTTGCTATCAAAGACGGAACCTGGAGCAAACCAGATGGAAAATTGGTCCAGTGTAATGTGTGCAAGGGCATGTGGTTTTACTACAGAATATGCACTTACATGTATTAAAAGTGCAATGCTGCTGGCACGTACGTATATTGATTTATATTCTCATTGCTGGAATGATATTCTGTATAGCTGTATAAAAACATCAACATGTTATATGGCACGTGACAGGCTTGAAACCAGCCTGCTGTGTTACAAGGAAATTGATGCCCTCCAAACACAGTCCTGCATCCACAAAATAACCACCAGTGCGGCTTAGAGGCATCAGAAAGTAAAGGAAGGAATCAAAGTAGTTAACGAGGCTGACAAGCCCTTGTTGGTTTCTGTCTCGGCTACAGAGCCAGTTGTTTCTTGGTCTTGAAAGGGACTTTCTTTCCATCTCATATTCAAATGGTAGTGGCTAAGACAGAACATGAATGCCCTGAAAACAAAAGTTCTCACTGTAGCTGGATGGGCCCCGGGAGAACTCGATATAGGAGCTTCATGTTAAAACCTAATGAAGGAAAAGAAACAAATGAACTCCAGTGGCACAAAGGATACTTAGTGAGATCGATCAAGAGGCCCTCATATAAAACCTATTTAGATTCCACCACGCAGAAAATGAAAACAAAATTGATAAACCAGCTAGGTCCCATAACTTTATAAACTAATTTGGTCTCATGTGGATGAATGGAGCCCTCATCACCTCTATAGTAACCAGGTATGAATCCCTCAATGATTCCTGCGTCCAATCAAGATAAACTAGGCCAAGTCTTTAGAATGATGTCTTTAAATTAACAACTGCACACCACTAGTCACAGCGAGCAGGGTTACCAACTGAAAAGAAACAAACGTCAATGTATGAAACAGAAATACCAGTTTTAAGAGCAATGTTAGCTGAACCAGCAGGGTGGCAGGGCTAAATGAACCATGGGCCAAACTGACCTCACGTGACTTGATCTAGCCTCCCGAGAGTGTAAACATTATTTGAATTAACAATGTCCTGATGTGTGTGTGTGTGTTTGCATGTTCACTGAAGTGATGGGTACGGGCTAGGACTTCCCACGGATCTCGACGGGCTGATCAGCCAGGATCCTCATGAGTTAATGAGGCCTGACCGGGGCCTCGGACTGGAGGAGGTCCAAGTGTCTGGGGCCTGTATGGTCCCAACAAAAAAAGGCTTGTGGCTTCTCAACGACTCCGGAGATTAATCACAGCATACGGTCCTGCGGCTCTTCTATGGTCAAGGAACAGAATGAAAAATCAGTGCACCCCGACAAGTGAAGGCCCAAGCCCTGGTGCCCTGTCCGCTGTGGCGGAGCGACATGGATGCTATCCTGAAAGATCTTATATTAAAGTCTGGATTCCTCAATCACTGCGCTCGAGAATCCTTTGGGGAAACGGCCTGATTAAGGTGTTGAATACGCCGCCTGCGTGGCGTTCAGCCTTATGCGCCGCTTAATCTTGCATTGTAAAGGGAGGCCACCAGACAATGTTATAATGGTTTACCGTGATCCCAGCTCCAGATCACAGGTGATCTTCATTAGCGAGGACCCGCTAAGAAGACAGATAGACATTTCCGTGAAGACACCGACTGTGTCACTCAGGGTTGCCGCTGCGTGTGGCATGATATCAAAAGCTCCTGACCCGACCCGGCCTTGCTCACGAAACTTCTGGAAAATGCCGCATCTGGCCCCAGCGGTGTTAAAATCTGCCTCAGTCCCCTTGATTTTTAGCCATTCGAACTCAGCCTAGTAGTCAACGGATGGCCCGCAGTTTCGGTTCTACCAAATATCTCCTCCCTCTCAGGTCGCGCCGGGCACCGTTCGTTCTTCTCGAATATTGCCACCCACTTTCGGTGCTGCCAGATGCAGCTGGTCTGGGCTGTCTGGCTACCCCAGGGCCCAGAGCCAGGCTGAATGCAGAGTTCAGAGAGAAAAGGATTGAAACCGATGAGAGTCAACTTGAGTTCATTGATCAAACACTGTTCAATCAAAACATCTCTTATAAGGAATTACCAAAAACACATCATCACAATTGGGTATTGTTTATATGCATTCATCTCAGCATTCCGCGACAATTTCCGTGACGAAAATTCTAAATAGTTGTGAACATCCCTTTCATAAACCACTCTCCAGATAGCAGCCCCTGAGCTGAAGAAAACAGTTCGAGTATATGTAAAAGTCCAAACGACCACAGCAGATCTGAAACCAATTGTTCAGGTTTTATTTAATGGTAACCCTACATACCACCCACTGAGCTTTGGCCGCCGTGTTTTTCAGTCGGAACCCATGCATTGAGCCTGTCACCTAAAAGTTAGCCACCCAATGCATTTCCAATCTGTTTTCCATTTGAGTAAAGTCAGAGACAAATTCCTCTTTCAACTCTAATTGGACCCTCTGTCTGATGCCTCCTGGGTCCCATGAGCCCCGGGCTGAGGAAGGGTGCGAGGCAGGGTGATGCCCACCTCCTGGTGCCCCTGGCTCAACACAGCCCTGTGTGCAGTTTAAAACCATGTCTGCATCTTCTTTTTCTCTTCTGTCCAGTTTTCCTCCCACATCTAAAAGGTAAGGTTGTGGTTCTGTGTTCTCTAAGGTGACACTTACAGGGGTTTCTGAGGATGCCAGTCTGTCAAGGGCACTGGACAAACACTGGACTTCTTAATGGACCTGAGATTCCCATCAGGCTACTGACATCTTTGGGAAAATCAAATGTCCTGTCAGACGATACCTGAGCCCCCATATCAGGAGCCAAACTCGTCATTCTGCTTGGGTGGCGGCTAGTCCCATTTGAACCCAAGATTAGGAGGAGCTGTGACTGAAGTGCATCTCTGTCAAGGTTGCACACCTCAGCTCTGATTTTGTATTAAACTCTCCTCCGCCTGACATCCTGTAATGTAAGCATAGCCACTCTAGTCATATGGCGGTTTGTCTGTTGAGTTGCTGTAAATCAATCATGAGACTTACTATATAGTTTGTCAGACAGCGATCCCAGCTTGTCTGTTGGCAGGGCCCACTCTTATAATCAAACTGGATCCGTCTTTCCAGAACCATTGGCTCTGAAAATAGAATAAAGACTGGTTAGTGGGCTGGGGTTTGGTTGTTAACCCAGTCAGACCACAAGAAGACCCCCTTCAGTGGTTTAATGTCTCCCACTAGTTACTGGGCAGCTGTTTGTCAGACGTCAGTTCCTCACCCTTTCTTCTCATACATTCATAGTCTGCCACTGTTCTCTGTAAAATACAATTGTAGTTGGATAGTTTGCTGGTTTACTTCTACATGACCATAAGTTTGTGGCACAAGAATTGAGAGACTAAATAACTGAGGACTAGGAATAAACTGGACAAACCTCTCAATTTGAGGTCATGCACTCACATTACAGGGTAGGCAAACACAGATAACAGGGTTTGTATTGCCAGGACCTCTTGCCAGGTGGACCCCACCTCTAGAGCTAAAAGTGCCTGAATGTGTTCATTGTAGAGTTTGTGCGTTTGATACGTTGCACCAGCCAACTCTTGTGTAGCCGCAGGAGTGTAAGGTGAGTCCAAGCACGTAAACGCGTGCGAAGAAATCTCTCAGTCCAAAAGTTAGTCTTAAAATATTTAGTGAAAATTCAAAGCAAACAATCCACACAAAAATAAAGAAAAAGTTGTTCACACATTAGGAATAAAAGGCAAAAAATTAAGAAAAAAATGTATCTTCTCTAAACTTAGCTTTTCTTGTAAAACTTAAGTTGTTTCTATACTTAAGATTCTTTACTTCTTCTGTATGCTTTAAGCGTCGAGCACATACAATTAAGTGCTTTGTCTTTCATGTTACTTGACACAAAAGCACAAAAGGCCTGGTTTAAACCTGCCCTCTACACCTTACACATGGCAAGGCTGATCATAACTGAGAATAATGTTTAGTCAGAGCGGATAGAAATAACTAGAACTTGTGTACTGGACCCCATCCCAGCACACTTCTAAATCCTGCCCTCATGCCATAATCCCACTACTACAAAAATAAAAAACTCACACCGCTCTTACGCTCACTTTTAAAATACCTGTAACCCCAATGTCTGGTCTTGATGCTGACGATCTTAACAATTTTCAGCCAATTTCCCACTTACCTTTCTGTCAAAAGTTCTTGAGCATGTTGTAGCTTACCAACTTACTAACTACTTAACTTCTGATAATTTGATGGAACCCTTTCAGTCTGGTGTCAGGGTGAGCACAGCCCATGAAACTGCTCTGCACGGGTAACCAATGATTTGCTTATGCAGCAGACTCTGGACAAACCAGCAAATTAATTCTGTTAGACCTCAGTGCAGCATTTGACACCTGGTCAGACATGACAGTCTACTGTCCAGAATGGAGGAACAAGCTGCATCTCTGGCACTGCCCTCCACTGGTTCAAGTCCTATCTGACTCAGCACCTGTCACACAAGGAGCTCCTCAGGGCTCTGTCCTGGCCTCTTCTCTTCTGTGATGCCACTTCATATATTCGTAGCTTTGACTGGGTACTTTTCA
>NW_024383270.1:0-10094 GCF_016835505.1 Polypterus senegalus
AATGAAGCGCTACATTTAGTTCCTTGGGGAATCAAGTCTCAGGGGGGAGCTAGGAGAAGGCTCTAATATCCCCGGCGGTGGTTTCATTAAGCGTAGGGTAATTCGGTTTGTCCACCTTGAACTGTTGCTTTTGTCTCCCTCGCAGTTCTTTATGAATATGGTTTTATATGTCACTCGCCGCTTCTAATTGTTTCGCTGCCTTCTTAATTATATAATGCATGTTTTCTTCAGCGTTTTTTGTAGCTCTTCCTGGTTTTCACGAATGCGGATTACGGGGAAAAGGTGATGATGTCACATCAAACTCCGCCCCAGTTGACCCTCAACCCAAAAGTAAATGGAAAAAAATAGCTTCTAGTTATGACCATTACGGGAATTTTCCCGAAATGAAACCTGCCCAACTTTTGTAAGGAAGCTGAAAGGAATGAGCCGCCAAATTTCACCCTTTCACCTACATGGGAAGTTGGAGTAGGGGATGAGTCAGTGAGTCAGTCGTCAGTGAGTCAGTCAGTCATTCAGTCAGTGTGGGCTTTGCCTTTTATTAGTATAGTTTAAAGGCAGGAGAAGACTTTAATGTGCGCCTGTTCATTTCTTTACTTTTGTTTTGAAAAGTTTTTGGGAACAGGAAAATAAAAGCAAAGGGGGAAAGAACGGGGGGGGTTTAAAGCGGGAATTCTGAGAGGGACGGACTGGGGCTTTTCTACGGGCCTATACAGCCAAAAGGAATGGGACCGAAACGCTATGGCTTTTATTATATAGATTGATTAGCGTATCTTGCTCAACTGAAAGAACTTAACCTACCTCTTTTAAGTCAGGGGTAACTGATGTTATATACTATTTGAATTGAAAAAAACTAATTCTCACTCAGAGGGTCTAATCAATAAAATTTTAGGATAAGCACTTAAATTGGGGAAAGTATTTTCTCCCTTTTTCCCTACTCTAAAGTTTTACTCTGGCTGTTGGGGTGCTTTCTTTCTCATGGGTGGGGGGGGATTTGAACTTATATATATATATATTATGATAGATGGCAGGAACCTCCCACCGGGCTTTGAGGAAGGAGTAACCGGAAGGACACTTTTGCCCTGGGCACCCGGTCCTTGATCCTTGGGGGACAGCGCTTCCGGAACACTAGGAATCACTGACAAACCAGGTTTACGCCCGGAGTGCTTCTGGGTAAGGCAGCAACACACTGGACATGGGAACATGGAGGAAGTGCCCAGTGCTTTACAGGGCTTGAAAAAACACGATTACAAAATTGAGAAGGCAGCAAAGAATATGAAGGAAGTGACGATACAAACATATTCATGGCAGCTACTGTGGAAACAAAGCACACGGGGGAAAAAGTCAATGTCCAGCTAAAGGAAGACAGTGTAAAAAAAAACTGTGCATGCAGTGTGTGATGTCTCAAATAAAGAGGAAGACAAGCTGTTTATTGATGCAGTAAGAAAGGAATCGATGAAAAACCTGTTATCTTACAACGGTTGACAAACACGAATGTAACTTGAACTCAACACTCCCAAATACTAACCTGATTGAAAGAAATGATAATCAAACTCTTGATGACAGCAACACTCATAACAGTCACAAAACAATTACATTGACAATCATGTTACATTATTTTAAAATGTTCCTTTTCTTTTCATAACTAACATGTATATATATACATATCTCCGATTTACATACTGTCAAATAAATGAACCACATGCTGTGGTGCAAAGCAAGAGGCTTCGCCTCTAGCGCTGACATCCAAGGTTCGATTCCCGAGAGGAGGTGTAGTGAATGTGTATACCTGATGTGCCCAGAATTAGGGCGAAACATGTGTCGCGTACTCTTTGCATTATTTGACAGTAAAACTATTTCAACCATTCTATGATCTGCTTCTTGCAACTGAAAGAGGGCACTGTGGCGGATGTAAGCCAACGCTGACCAACCACAAGCGTTACCTGGTAGGTAACCACCCATACAGTCAGATTCAGAAAACGAATGCCTTGAATGTAATTACCCTGATCTACATACTGTCAAATAAACGAACCACACGCCATGCCGCAACACAAGAGGCTTCACCTCTAGTGCTGATGTCCTAGATTCAATTTCCAAGAGGATGAAGTGAGTGTAGTCGCTGATGAGCCCAGAATTAGGGTGAAACACATGTCGCGTACTCTTTGCATTATTTGACAGTAAAACTATTTCAATCTATACTAATAAAAGGCAAAGCCCTCACTCACTCATTCATCACTAATTCTCCAACTTCCCTGTAGGTAGAAGGCTGGAAATTTGCAGGCTCAATCCTTACAACTTGGGCAGGTTTAATTTCAAAATTATACGCGTAATCGTCATAACTGGAACCTATTTTCATCCATATTCTGTAATGGCCATGGGAGGCGGAGTTGCGTCCCCCATCATCACGCCTCCCACGTAATTGAGTGCCTGCCCATATAAGGTAAATATTTGCGGGTGAAGGACTGTGCTTAGCATATTCATAAGTAAAAATATCTGAATCACAAACTGATGTTAATTATATTTTGTCCATGAATACTTATTAAATAATTTCAAATAGTCTGTCCGCTTCTTTTCATAGCTTTTCGATGGTTGTGCTGCTTCCAGGCATGTATTAAAGCATTTAACCAATCACATTTCAGCCATCATTTGTTGCCAGGCAGAGAGGCCTTCACAATCCATTGTGCAGGCACTCTAACACAGAATAAATGTCGATTAACCTGTTGCTTCAACCAATCAGATTTTGAGTTGGTGTCAGTAGGCCCTCTAGTAGGCGCACGCAACGCTACACCGTATTCAGACCCATTGTTTGGGATAGAAGCCGATATGAAGAACTCTATGAGGCCACTCAATGCACGGCAAGTGCTCCGAGCGTAAGATCCTCACGCGCACTACAGCCAACTCCATGGCAGGATTCTGGGCACATTTTTTGCCAGACACAGACCAGATTTCAAGACCACGAAAACCTGATGTGTCACGCCCTCGAGCCCCAGAAGTTTCGGAATACAAGAAAAAATTTCCCACATGCAGCCTTCTCCAGTTTAACACAACAGCCACGGAGCAGTTTTGATCTGTCTTGGCTAAAGATAGAACTGACTGTCATAGTATGCATGGATGATTTTGTAGGAAAATCTCACTGATCTCCCTTGACTTCCTTCATCGAAAAATCTGAATGAGAACATGGGGGCAGCTGTTCACATTGGTATATTTGGCAGTGACATTCTCGTGTACACTGCTTCTGTCGAGCCGGACATTTTCAGCTCTAAAGCAATTAAAACTTAGCCAGAAATACGCAGGGCAGGTTCGACTTTCAACATTATCTTCGATGGCGATAGAAAGGGACTTTTTAATGGAACTGAAGCGCACGGATAATTCCTACGACAGAGTAATTGAACTGTTTTGAGAAAGAGAGGAGGATGGATTTTGTTTCAAATAATCCGAATTTTTGGTGAGTAAAATGTTGTGATTTTCCTAAATAATTTGCAAGTTTATAAGTTATTATTGATGTTTTTTATGTGTCGCGTTGACTGGCAGTAGAAAGGAACTGTTCACCTCTGGTTTG
Source organism: Polypterus senegalus (assembly GCF_016835505.1). Taxonomy (NCBI): domain Eukaryota; kingdom Metazoa; phylum Chordata; class Cladistia; order Polypteriformes; family Polypteridae; genus Polypterus; species Polypterus senegalus. The sequence continues at coordinate 3,557 of NW_024383270.1, forward strand.
TCTATTCAATAAAGGCATTTATTTATTTATTTATTGTATATATATATACATATATATATATATATATATATACTATATATATATATATATATATATATATTTTTTTTTTTTTTTAAATATATATATATATTGTGATGGACAGCAGGGTCCATGCCGGCTGGGACGCCTCTACTGTATACGTCCCCAGGGGAGCCACCATGGACAGTGCAATGCCTTCCCCGGGGCGCCTGGAGGCAGCCTCCCTGGCCGTGGGTCCTTCCTCAGTCTCCCCCGTGGCTCCATGGGACATGGAGTCCACCACAGCCCAGTTGGGAGATGGGGTGGCCGCCAGGGGTGCGAGAGAGCCGCCACAATGGACAACTACCAGCCCCACCCAGAGGTGCAATTAAGACCAGCTGGTCAGGCACCTGGAGCACTTTCCGGTATAAAGCAGGCAACCTCCATTCGTGGCCAGAATCGGGAGGAAGAGGACGAGGTTGCCTGGGAGAAGTAATGGTGGCAGGAAAGGTTGTTTAAGTTTGTGCTTTGAGTTTTGGGGACTGTGTTGGCCTGTGGGACACGGGGAAGACGTGCCCCATGACTGAAGAAAAAGAATAAAGCCTGTGTTTTGTACACGCATTTCTGCGTGGTTTTGGCCCGGTTGGCGCTTATATAGCCTTTTACAATATATATATATATATATATATAACCCATCTACATACTGTCAAATAAATGAACACACTACATGGCTAACAAAGAGGCATCCTACGCTGACGTCCGAGGTTCGATTTCTGAGAGAGGGGTACAGTGAGTGTGTACGCCTGATGAGTCCAGAATTAGGCTAACATGTGTCGCTGCCTTTTGCATTATTTGACAGTAAAACTATTTCAATATATATATACACATATATTATATATACACATACACATACATATATATCAGCACTTCCTGATTCATTTTACCCTCGCACCCACTGTTACAGGACGATCCTGATTTCGCACCCCTTGGTTTGAGAAAAGTAAGGTTAACGCAGAAAAACAGATCACCAATTGAAGCTTTATGAATAATGGATACTTTATTCGCCATCAATAATTGTTTTGGTAAAGCCATATTCAGTGTAATCCTCCTTCCATTTTCAAATTTTTTCACGACAAGCCATGATTAAATGAACGATAAAAAAGTAAGAGCAAGCACAGTGAGTTATTGAGGGGGGCAGGCGAGAGCACAATAGCATGCTGGTATCGATATAGTGCGCGTCAAGTCGATCTAAAATGTGCGATCAGATTCAAAAAAATATATCTTTTCAAGTTCTATTTGGATATAAGTAGGTTCTATTTAGTCAACAGAAATATCTTTGGCAGGAATGTAAGTTAAATTTGTCTTTAAATTTCTATGGTGAAGAGAAAATGATGCAATGATGACTAAATTTAACTTACATTCATACTAAACATATTTCTGTCACTAAATAAAAATTACTTATATTTAAAATTTAAATAGAACTTGAACAGATACGATAGTTCATAATACCCACGCAGCACTAAGTTCACGTAAGAGCAGGAGTCATCCATTTTAACAAGCAGCGATTGCACTGATACGAAATAGCCTGCCCATTTAATTATTTAGGAATGGATAGATAAATGAAGATTTTGTACAAATAATGTTTTTTCGATGGATTCTGGCACCCCCAGCAACAGCTGCTCGCACCCCAAAGGATATATATATATATATATTTATATATATATATACTAGTAGAATACCAGGCGCCGAGCTGGAGAAGTAGTGTGTTAAAGAAGGTACGAAAAGAAAAGGAAAAATTTTAAAATAACTAACATGATTGTTAATGTAATTGTTTTGTCACTGTTATGAGTGTCGCTGATATATATATATATAGCAAAATACCCAGGCCAGCAGCGATGTCATGTGTTAAAGAAGTTATGAAAGAAAAGGAAACATTTTAAATATAATGTAACATGATTGTCAAAGTAATTGTTTTGTGTATTTGGTGGCAGCGTCACAAAGTTATTTCGCTCTAGCTGCATCAAAATGTACCACGACGTCTGACATGCCTCCTTTTTACTGTTTCTCACAGCTTGGATTGCTGCTGTCATATATATATATCACACACACACACACACACACACACACACACACACACACACACACACACACATACATACATACATATATATATATATATACACATACATATCTTCATATCTACATATCTATATACATATCTACATATAAAATATATATATACATACCTATCTACATCATAATACACACACATACATCACACACACAAATTATATATATGTATGTATGTATGTATGTGTGTGTGTATATATATATATATATATATATATATATATAATGTAGATAGGTGTGTGTGTATATATATATATATATCACATACATTGCATATATACACACATATACTTGTTTTATGTTTGTATGTCTATATGTGTGTGTATAGCTTTGGTCACTGAGTGCAAGGAAAAATAATAAAATATAAGTTATAAGTTATTAAACAGTAAAACAATAACGTTTAAAAAGTACAGGTACATTGAGCACTACTGGAGTGGTTGTGGGTAAAGTACTTTTTAAAGAGGGTGTAACACAACAGGAAAGTAACTAACAGCAGCTAAAATGTATATGGATCATCTCGTAGTAGATCCCTTTTTGAAAGGCGCTACCGACGGCTGTGGTATAGAAATTACTTTCTATGTGAACGCTCAAATTTGTGCCTCTGGTAATGTGCCTTACCGGCATTTAAAGAAAATTAGTTTTGTGTCCTCTGCAGTGTTAAGAGAGAAAGGCTTTGGTTTGGCATAAAAGGAAAAGGTGTAAAGAAAGGAAAGTTGCCTTTTCTTTTATATAGTATAGAGAGATGTGTTCGCTGACGTTATGATCGCCTTTTGGGGACAGTCGCGGTCGGTCTTGTGTAGACTGGTGAGATGTCCCGCCATTAATCGGCTGTGATGGCACTGTCAGTCCTGCACTCGGTGCGTGAATTCATAATCCGAGTTTAGGACCTCGCAATCGTATATCTGCAAAGAAAGTGTGAATAGCTTTAATATTATTTTGCCGTGGTGTGAAAAAGGTCCGTGTTTGCACTTGTCTGGGCTATAGCGCAGGGGAGGATAAAAAAAATTTAAAAAGTGCTCACTTTGACTTAAAGCAGAAGCGCAGTCAGCATCTCAAAGGCCAGCACAGCTATGCACGTGCGCTGGCTGCTCGACTTTGCTGGGCAGGAGACCCTTTTGTACACACATTCATGATATCAAAAGTCTCACCCTCTTTGGAGGTCATTCATATATTATATATAGCAAAATACGCACCGCCGAGAAGTAGTGTGTTAAAGAAATGAAAAGAAAAGGAAACATTTTAATAATAACGTAACATGATTGACATTGTCATGAGTGTTGCTGTCATATATATGCCTGCCTAAATAAGTCACCTCGCTTTGCTCTTACTTTATTACCGTTCATTTAATCATGGCTAATGGCGGAAAAATTAAAAAATGGAAGGAGGATGGCTTTACCAAAACAATTATTGATGGCGAATCGATTATTCATAAAGCTTGAATTGGTGATCTGTTTTTCTGTGTTAACCTCATATTTTTCATACTTTTCTCAAACTAAGGTGGTGCGAGGGTGAAATGAATCGGGATCGCTTTATCAGTGTAATCGGTGTACCAGGAAATCATGCATTGACAAAAGCTCCCTTTGCTTGTAATGCAAAGGTGATTAAATGCATTATTTTTAACGTTATGGAGCACATGCACGAAGCTTCTCAGCTGTGCTTGTGCTAAGAAAAGGAAAGATTTTAAAAATAACGTAACACGATTGTCAATGTAACCTTTGTAAGTAGTGCCTGGAGGATTCAGTGTGGAGAAACTCTAGAGAGGCGTGTGTATTAACTTGTGGATTTTCTGTAGTATTTGGTGGCAGTCTGACGGTTGCTTTTAGAAGCGGCGTTAGCCCGCAGAGCTCAGCTCAGAGTGAAAAGGGATGAATAGGCGGAGATGATGGCGTGACTCCCCACCCGCCTTAACTGTCAATCCCCACAAACACAGTCTCTCGGTATTTATAACACACCCTTCACCTACAATTTTAACTTAGTTACAAAGTGATCAGAACTCTCGTTTATATCCTCGCCCTCTCATTAAACTTGTATCCCATTACCTGTGGGGATGTGAAGCCAGCGTAGCCTGTCTATGAACTTAATTTAAAGTTTAGGTTTACACCTTGCTTTCTTTCCGAGGTAGCAGCACTCATGAATATGGTAATTTTTGTCACTCGCCGCTTCTTATTGTTTCGCTGCCTTCTCAATTATATAATGCATGTTTTCTTAAGCGCTTTTGGAGGTCTTCCTGGTTTTCTCGCCTGCGTTGACAGTCAGTTCACGGATTCGTGGAGGTGTGATGATGTCACACAAAACTCCGCCCCCCCCACGTCATTGCAGCTCAACTCCATTACAGTTAATGGATAAAAATACCTTCCAGTTATGACCATTAGGCATAGAATTTCGAAATGAAACCTGCCCAACTTTTGTAAGTAAGCTGTAAGGAATGAGCTTCAAATTTCAGCCTTCTACCTACACGGGAAGTTGGAGAATTAGTGATGAGTCAGTGAGTGAGTGAGTGAGTGAGTGAGTGAGGGCTTTGCCTTTTATTAGTATAAAATATATAGATATACAAAATGATAGATAGATATAGATATATAGATTAAATACATAGATAGATAGATAGATAGATAGATAGATAGATAGATAGATAGATAGATAGATAAAATATATATATGCCAGCAACACTCTTGACAATGACAAAACAATTAATTTGTCAATCATGTTACGTTATTATTAAAATGTTTCCTTTTCTTTTTCATTACTTCTTTAACACAGTACTTCTCCCCTGCGAATCTGGGTATTTTGCTAAATATTCATAAATAATAACAAAATGCAAAGTACATTTGAATATTGGCAACCATACAACCTGATTAAATGGTGATGTGTAGCTCAGGTGGCACACAAACTTTTTAGTTACTTAATGTCTCTAGTTAAGGCATCATTGGTGCTCAGCTTTCTTCAGAACAGACCTTAAGCCTCGTCAATATGGCTGAAGCTGTGCTCTTCATTGTGCTGTTCTTGTCAGTTCATGATGTGATGGTCTTCATCAGATGTTAGTAAGAGAAAGATACTTCTACATCATCACAGGTTAGCAAGAGAGAGAATGTGAGGTTACACGTACATTTATAGATTGTCACACACGTGTGCATGGGAGGCAGCTAAAGGGCCTGAGTAAAGGGCAGGTCTAAGGTATGCCGGGATGTGGCAGAGTGCACTAACTCTTCTCACTTCCCTGTAGACCAACCCCGGAGGCTCCACCTGGCTCTCTTGCGTCACTTCCTGGGACCGAGCCAATGGAGACAGACCTACCAGCTCCGGCCCCCTGATGTCACATCCGGCCTGATCCAATGAATGATGAACACGTGTCTCGATCCTTATGACCTCACTTCCTGTCTCCCCTTTAAAAGCCTCCCTTTTCCCTTCTCTGACAGTCTTGTTTTGGACTCTGTTGTAAGCACTTCAGTGCTGGTATTTTGAACAATAAACGACTTTTGCAGCCAGGATACCAAATTACATGGTGGCTGCCCCAAACCTTTTTTTGTCTTTGTCTCGTTTTGTGACAAGATGTTCTGTCCCAACCCCCACAGCCAATAGGACATCATGGTACTTAAAGGCCTCTGAGACAAGCCAATTCCAAACAGCCATACCCCAGACCAATGGGGTAATAGAACATCTTAACACCTACCCCAAACCATATGTTAAAGTACACCTTAGCCTATTTACGGGAGTAGAAAGACTTTAGCAAAGAAACACTCGCCCAATCCTGTCGTAAAATTACAAAGAAACTTAGTCGTAAGGGTGTAAACACGAATGCCTCTCACTAAAGTAACACTAAATTACATTGCTTTTGCCCAAATTATAAATAAAGACATACAAAACATTTATCAAGTTATGTGCAAAATCTTACATCACAACACTTTTCTAGGGCGTGAACTGAGACCCAGGACTTGCGCCCAACCAGTTGAAGGACAGCCCTCGGGGCCGCCGCCCTGCGGACTTCAGCTGGTGGTGAAGTGATAGCGGCCAGGTACTGCCCTCCGGGATGTCTGGAGGAAGGAGGAACCGGAGGGCACTTTTTACCCTGGGACCTGGACGGTCCTTGATCCATGGGGACAGTGCTTCCGGACACCAGGGCGCTGACAGACCAGGAATGGTTTACGCCGGGTGCTTCCAGGTGCAAGGTAGCACTTGCCACACTGGGGAGTGCTGCGGAAGTTTATCGTCAGGCACCAGGGCATCCGGGGCAAGATAAAGGGCCGCCTCACTCCATTCGGAGAGCAAAGTCGGTGGAAGAAGGTCGAGCTTATGAGACAGGAGTGGAGGGCTAAGGACCAAGGACTGAACTGTAAATAATATTAGTGTGTAAACGGTGTGGATCAGCGTGTGTGTTGTGGAACCAAAAATGTGTTTTTTTTTTAATATTATAAAT